>NC_059441.1:2942613-3002613 GCF_021028975.2 Sphaerodactylus townsendi
AGAAGAAGAAGAAGAAGAAGAAGAAGAAGAAGAAGAGGAGGAGGAGAAGAAGAAGGAGGAGGAGGAGGAGAAGAAGAGGAGGAGGAGGAGAGGAGGAGGAGGAGGAGGATGAGAAGAAGAAGAAGAGGAAAAGAAGAAGAAGAGGAAGGAGGAGGAGGAGGAGGAGGAGGAGGAGGATTTATACCCCCCTTTCTCTCCTGCAAGGAGACTCAAAGGGGCTTACAAACTCCTTTCCCTTCCCCTCTCATAACAAACACCCTGTGAGGTAGGTGCGACTGGGAGAGCTCCGAAGAACTGTGACTAGCCCAAGGTCACCCAGCTGGTGTGTGTTGGAGTGCACAGGCTAATCTGAATTTTCCAGATAAGCCTCCACAGCTCGGATGGCAGAGCGGGGAATCAAACCCAGTTCCTCCAGATTAGAGTACACCTGCTCTTAACCGCTACGCCACTGACGTACTCTAATCTGTGGGGATCTAGGTGGTAGATGATGTGAAACATCATCACGTGTGGCTATTAGGGAATGGAATGTTTCATTTCTATACCACCCTCTGCCGAAGGACTCAGGGCGGCGCACAACAATATAATAATGCAATATATATACATAACAATAACTAGAATAATCATCATAACGTCAGCAGCAGCAGCAATGAACAGCAAATCAATTCTCACAACGCAAACGCTTCAAAACCTCAATAAACAGAACAGAGGAACCAAAATACAAAAAAAACAAATTCCAAAAACATAGAACTATACAGAGGGCAATCTTTGGCTCCTTCCGCACATGCAGAATAATGCACTTTCAAACTGCTTTCAATGCGCTTTGTAGGAATGCCGCCTTGTCGCCTGTAGGTTGCCGCAAGCAGATATTCAAGGGACAGGTAGGCGACCTTGCTTGTAAACGACTATTCTGGCTGTTGCACGAGGCTTTTTGTGATGCTGCGTCAACTCAAGGCCGACCTGATTCACCGGCTCCCCTCTCCCCTTCCACCTCGGTGGGGTTTTGTCCTATTAGTTGCGCTTTGAAAGGACTGAGCCCCGAGCCAAGTGGCAGCGAGTCAAGAGTCAACGGGGAATTAAATCTGCATGCAGGTGACGGTTCCAAAAACGAACAAGCGAGCCAAACAAAAGGCGGTCGAAAGAAAAGAAAAGAAAAGAACCGTGGGCACCACCACCATCCCAGAGAAAGGGAGACTCAAGTTCTCAGCCTAGCCAAAGTGCTCCTGGCTTTCAACATGTATGGGGGGGGAGAGAGACCAACCTGAAGATGGATTCCACCCCCCCACCCCAAAAAGTGCATAAGGGAGAAAAACAGAAGGGAGACCTGATACGAATGGCTCACTGCAGATTATCTAAAGTGCATGGGTGAACTGGAAACGCTGAATTCTCTGCTCTTTTCCCAGCACAGACTCGGTCCCTTTCAAGAGCCCTCCCCACCGCACCCCTGCAAAGCAGGCCACACAAACACCCCACAGAGAAGCCAACCAGAATCCCGATTGGGAAGTCTGGCTTTCCCCCCTTTTAACGGCAGTGGGGCTTTATCTGTGGAAACCCTTTGTAGCCCCGTTGGGAAAAAGCGCACATCAGTAGCAAACACCTTGCTAGGAACTAGACGGACGGCAGCGAGCTAATTTAAATTGCGCAAATTAATTCCATTTGCGACATTTGCTTTTTGTAATTCAGGGATTTGGACGGGGGTAGCGGTGAAAGGGGGGGGGAGTTCATTTTGCTTCATTTCTACCTGGACTTTTTACACAATGAGGACCCCAAACGGTACATTGTTCTCCATTTCATCCTCACAACAGCCTTGCGAGGTAATGGCTGGGTTTCTTTTCCCACCACTACCGTGTTTCCCCGAAAATAAGACAGTGTCTTGTATTAATTTTTGCTCCCAAAGATGCACTATGTCTTATTTTCAGGGGATGTCTCATTTTTCTGTGTTCTGTTCGTCGGGCATGCTTCCAAACAAAAACTTTGCTATGTCTTACTTTCGGGGGATGCCTTATATTTCACACTTCAGCAAAACCTCTACTACGTCTTATATTCGGGGAAACAGGGTAGTTCTGCTCCTGTGCTTACAAGAGCCAGCCAGATAAACAGAAATTTAGCAAATAAAGTTTCACAAAGCAGGGAGATAAAAGGGATGGGGTTCACCTGTATAATTTCCACAAGCTAGGAGGAAAGACACGGGAATGAGGGAAGCAAAATAAGTTGGTAATTCAAGTAGGAAAGGGAACAATTCCTTTCACCTTTGGACACAGCCTGAGAAGTATTTCCCACAAGTGTTTCAAGACTGGGCCCAAGACGTCTTGATGTGGCGAGTGCTAAGCCCAGAGGTGGGATCCAGCAGGTTCTCACAGGTTCCCGAGAGTAGGTTACTAATTATTTGTGTGTGCCGAGAGGGGGTTACTAATTGGTGATTTTGCCACGTGATTTTTGCCTTAGTTACGCCCCTCCTCTCAGCAGTAGCGCGCAGAACTTGAAGCAGTCTAGCAGGAGGTGCACCGGCGTGCGTGGCAGCCTGCGCCTGCGTGCATTTGTTTCCCGCCCAAGGACCGGCAAAGTGGCTGCGCCCTTGCCACAGCCCCGCCCAGTAATGCCCCGCCCCAGAATGCCCAGCCACGCCCCCGTCATGCCCCGCCCAGTCCCATTGGCGCTACGCCAGTTTGAATCCCACCACCATGGGAACCTGTTACTAACATTTTTGGATCCCACCACTGGCTAAGCCCTGACGGAGAGTGAAGTTGTACCAGCACCCCACCTGAGTTTCATCTCAGGACTAACAAGGATTCCCTGACCTGAGCTCTACCTGCTACCTCTTTTGTGTGGCCTTTATGAACACAATGCTGACAGCCAGTGTGGGAGAGCGCTGGACTAGTATCTGGGAGACCCAGGTTCGAATCTCCACCCTGCCTTGGAAGCTTGTTGACTACGGGCCAGGCGCAGCCTCTCAGCCAAACCTAACCTACCTCTGTCGAGTCTATCGCATACCTTGCAGCTGTGGAAAGGTCTACATTGGACCTACAAAACGCAGCATTCAGACTCGTATTAAGGAGCACCAAAGACACTGTCAGCTTAACCATCCTGAAAAATCTGCAGTAGAAGAACATGATCTAAACAAAACTGGACATATTTTATTTGAAAACACTGAAATTCTAGACAATTCGGAGGGTCAGACTACACAGGGAGACCATTGAAATCCACAAGCGCCAAGAAAACTTCAACAAGAAGGAAGAGACTCTGAGAATTAATAAAGCTTGGCTACCAGTACTTAAAAACACCAGAATCAAAGGCCAAGGGCATGCTGGGTTGATGGACAATGGACTCCACCCAGATACAGAGTTTGCATTCACTAAGACTGTTGCTGCTGCAGGGAATGCAAATGTGAATCACTCCCCGGACTGAAAACCCCACCCGCAATACAATGCAGTCAACCACACCTTTGCATTGCAAGTTCCACCCAAACACTGATTGGTTCCCCACCCTGGTGTCAGGACCATGCCTGTCAGTATCTTGATGTCTCGCTGTTTTTGTTTTGCAATTGTTTTCCTGTTTCCCTCTTGCTTTCCTAGCAATCTCCTGCTAGCAATCTCCTGGCGCCAGCCCATCTTCAAAGAGGTGTGAAAGGTTCCCAGGTTCTTTGTAGCTTTGTAGTAGAAACTGTAGTGGACATTTGGTGTGGGGCGAAACGGGGGGGATTAGAGGATATAAGTCCTGGATCTGAGCTCTCTAGCTCAGATCCTGCTTTACATTGTTACTCTTCGTATTACCTGGAATAAACTGCTTTTGGACTTTCCTACGGTCTCTGTTATTTCCATGTTTGAGAGTCTGACACCTGGGACATGGACAAATTTTAACCCACTAAACTTTCCCTTCTCACTGGGCACAGTGTGTAACAGACTCCCCTCTGTGATACACCTCTGAAGATGCCAGCCACAGATGCAGGCAAAACGTTAGGGACAAGATCCACCAGACCACGGCCACGCAGCCCAGAAAACTCACAACAGCCAACTAACCTACCTCATCATTATGCAAATGGAATGCAAGAGAGAACAACAATGTAAGCTGGTATGGATTTCTACCAGAGAGAAGGGCACGGTATGAATGATGTTAATTACTTAATTCATTCCCCTCCACAAACTCTTTGAGCTGGACCAGAGGCATAGCAAGGGGGAAGAGCACCCGATGCACCAGTGCGTGCTCTGCCCCCATCCTGCCCCAGAACGGCCCCGCCACTCCCCTGGAACGCCCTCACCACACCCATCCCCCGCTCCCTCTGAGCTGGACACACGCTTGAGAGTCTTAAGAGAACTTGACACATGCTTGAGAGCAGCAGTGGCGTAGTGGCGAAGAGCAGTGGCGAAGAGCAGGTGCATTCTGATCTGGAGGAACCGGGTTTGATTCCCAGCTCTGCCGCTTGAGTTGTGGAGGCTTATCTGGGGAATTCAGATTAGCCTGTGGACTCCCACACACGCCAGCTGGGTGACCTTGGGCTAGTCACAGCTCTTCTGAGCTCTCTCAGCCCCACCCACCTCACAGGGTGTTTGTTGTGAGGGGGGAAGGGCAAGGAGATTGTCAGCCCCTTTGAGTCTCCTACAGGAGAGAAAGGGGGGATATAAATCCAAACTCTTCTTCTTCTTCTTAAATTGCAAGCCGGCCTGCGGCAAAGAGTTAATGAGTCATTGTGGAAAGGATCGGGCTCTACAGCTCGTCGTGATGAGAGTCACAAACTCTTTAAAAAGAATTCCACATCTGGGACTAAGTTTGCGCTCCTGCAACAAAGGGTTCTGTATCATTCAAAAGCGGGTAGGGCCCTATTGAAATAGACACAGGTCTCAGTTCTTGAAAACAAAGAAGGGTCACCCTCATGCGTTAGTTGAGATTATTTACCTACATATGTGTGCGTGTGTAGATAAATAGACCCAGCGGCTTCCCTGAATCCACAGAAAAAACTTGTTGTGGGTGAGTGAGCCCCCACCTGCAGATTTAAGTATCCGCAGGCGGCGGAATCACTTCACAATTGGATAGCCAATTGCTGCAAAAGCTGCAACACCTTTTGGGGCAGGAAGGGGAGCTGGAAACCAGCTCGATCCAGAAATTGGCATTTCCACTTGACCTTTGGAGGGATAAAGACGGCAGAGGCCTACTGTCCTTCTAAGTAAGGAGCAGTAGTGGTGTAGGAGGTTAAGAGCTCGTGTATCTAATCTGGAGGAACCGGGTTTGACTCCCAGCTCTGCCGCTTGAGTTGTGGAGGCTTCTCTGGGGAATTCAGATTAGCCTGTACACTCCCACCCACGCCAGCTGGGTGACCTTGGGCTAGTCACAGCTTCTCGGAGCTCTCTCAGCCCCACCCACCTCACAGGGTGTTTGTTGTGAGGGGGGGAGGGAAAGGAGATTGTCAGCCCCTTTGAGTCTCCTGCAGGAGAGAAAGGGGGGATATAAATCCAAACTCTTCTTCTTCTTCTTCTACTTCTTCTAACTTCTGTGCAAAATGACATGCTGCTCGTCGTCTTGCAGAGAGTCCGCGGCCAGAGAAGCGGCACGCTCCCAAAATCCCCTGCTCCTTCAAATTTAACGTTTGGCCTGCTACTGACACCGGGCCTGCCAACTTCGGGTTGATTTTGTCACCTGGCTGTCCTGTCTCACAGATAACCCCTTCTCTTCCCATCTAGCTCTAGGATCTTTCACCGTCCTCCAGGACGGAATGGCCGACGCAGAGTACATGCACAAACCTCGTCTATGGGAAACAGCCGTCCCTGAGTCACACCCAGCGGGATTTATTTTCACTTGCCTGCAAAGAACTGAACAGCTGCTAAACTCTCATCTTTCCAGGCGGAGTGCGGGAACCCACAAACAGAGCAGGCCTGGGAGAATAAGCTCCAGCATTTATTGCATGAACAAGTATTCAATCCCAAATGATCGGAAGTTGTGTTCCTTTCCAGGTCGCGGACACCCAACACAGTTAAGAGCGGTTCTACTTTTTTTCTCTCCATCGCGTGATGAAATCTAGCAGGCAAACGCTTTCTCCAGCACGGAGGCCTTTCCACCTCTCAGGTGGCTCTTACAGAAACAGACACGGGAGCTTTTTAGAAAAGAAGTTGGCCGCGCCGTGGCGATTTTAGAATTCTTTCTCAAATTGACGGCCTAATTTAAAAAAAACAGATGTTTTATTCCTCGGCTGTAATGCCTTCAAATGCTTAAAAGAGAACTATGTCCAAGCTACCCTGTTTCCCTGAATATAAGACATCCCTGGAAAATAAGACGTAGTAGAGGTTTTGCTGAAGTGCGAAATATAAGGCATCCCCCGAAAGTAAGACGTGGCAAAGTTTTTGTTTGGAAGCATGCCCGACGAACAGAACACAGGAAAAATAAGACATCCCCTGAAAATAAGACATAGCGGATCTTTGGGAGCAAAAATTAATATAAGACACTGTCTTATTTTCGGGGAAATACGGTAGACCATGCATGTTCACAATTAAGCGTGCGAAAAACATCTTGCGTTAGTTGAGATTATTTACCTACATAAGCCCCAAACCCTAACCCTAAATCCTTTTCTCCTAGCAGAAGAGAGACTCACGAGGCCTTTAAAATCTGGACTTCAAGACACAAACAGCCTACATGCGGAGAGCAACTTCAAGAATGTGCTCACGCTACAAAGTCAAGCTGCGTATTCATATTCACAGGGCTGGGAACACGTGCTGAATTCCCTTTTCTGGAATCACCGTGACTCACAATACTCAGAAAAAAGCATACCTTTTCTTCCGCTGGTCCTTTTCTGACAACGTTCTGTTCTAGCCGTGTTTCTCTACGCCCTTGCAAGCCCAGCACGCAACCAATGGCACTACTCACGGGTATGCAGAAATTCAGAGATATACTGCCACTACCTATGGAGGCTCCAACAGCCACCTCTAAGCTATCCTCCATCACGATCCCTTTTTCATGATCACATGGGGGCAACAATGTCCACGTGTGAGTTCAGTGCCCCACAGGTTTATCAGTCTCTATAGAGAAGCAAGCCTTTATTGGCATAGACAACAGTACAACAATAATAAAAAACGGATTAAAAAGCATATACAATACAGGAAATAAATGTTAGGTCGAAGGAAATCTACTGGCGTTTGGTAATTTCCAGGAGAAAGTCTGCCACTATCATACAGAGAGAAGGATCAGGGTTGTCCAACAAGTAGTGTAATCTAATTAAATCGGGGAGATGGGGTAAATGTAAAGGAGTAAGATTCACATACTTGGATCTGATTTCCTTGAATCTGAGACAGTGTAGTAATTGGTGGGCCAGAGATTCAACTGAGCCGTCGTTACATGGGCACAATCTTTTAGCCTTTTCTTGCTTATTAAATCTGCCATGCAACAAGGCAGAAGGCATAACATTAAACCTGGCGAGCATTATGGCTCTCCTCAGTCTCTATAGAAGGCATCTGGTAGTCAGGGAACAGATCTGAGGGACTGGATCTTTCATATGGATGTATTAAAACTCGTGGCCCTCCAGCTGTTATGGACTACAGTTCCCATCATCTCCTGGATGCTGGCAGGGGATGATGGGAACTGTAGTCCATAATATCTGGAGGGCCGCGAGTTTGACACCTGTGCTTAGAGAGAGATCGAATCAGAAGTTGCCCCGTTCTTTAAACCGTTGAAGAAGGTTCGTATTAGATCGGCATATTTAGAGAATTTGTTAACTTATATCTTTGAAATGGCATTTACTAACCTGAGCTTCCTGCCCATACCAACGGCAGTGCATAGTGCACGATGTTGTAATGTGCTGGTACCTAACTACAAATGTATCTGTGGGGTAGTGGCGCAGATGAAGACATTCTGAACTTCTGGAGTGTCCTCTTTAGGATGACATAAGCACCAAATATATTAAAGGACGTTTTCCAATCGCGGGGGATACCGACAGCACTGGCAAATTGATTTTTCTATTATCTGACAGCGATCCATACACTACCAATCGAGTAGCACTTTTTGCTCATGCTGCAAGAAGAATCAAGTTAAGTATGGGATAATGCTGTTGTGTTGTTTATGCCTAATAAAGGTTTACTGTACTGTACAGATGTTGTGTTGTACTATTTGATGGGGCTATTTATATTAGTATTAATTTAGTCTGTTTTAGCTATGTCAGTATACATGGGGTATTTTTGGTGTATGTTTTAATTTTATGATGCCGTATAGATTGTGAAGGCCTATGGCAGTGATGGCGAACCTTTTCGAGACCGAGTGCAGCCCAAATTGCAACCCAAAACCCACTTATTTATCGCAAAGTGCCAACCTGGCAATTTAACCTGAAGACTGAGGTTTCAGTTTAGAAAAAACAGTTGGCTCCGAGGCGTGCATTACTCAGGAGTAAGTTTGGTGGTAGTCAGTGGCTTTGCTTTGAAGCAACTGTGCAACTCTTTCAACAGATGAATCATGACCCTAGGAGGGTTTACTCAGAAGCAAGCCCCATTGCCAGCAACAGAACTTACTCCCAGGTAAAGGATTACGCTTTAGTTCTTCGCATGAAAATCAATGGGGTTGAACAGCGCTTAACAAGGCTACCTACACTGCTTCCCCAAAACTAGGTCTCAGGTTTAATGCTAATAATCGAGCCCAGCGGCCCAGGCCAGCCTAGATGGCGGGGGGGGGCACTCTGTTTGCGAGTGCCTACAGAGAGGGCTCTGAGTTCCACCTCTGGCACCCGTGCCATAGGTTCACCACCACTGGCCTATGGCCAAGACAATAAACTTATTGCTACTACTAGAAGGCATCCCTACAACCTAGCTCATTCCACAGCAACTGGAATAAACCGGTCAAGCATATATATTCAAGGATATCAACAGACCTGGGAAGGAGAGCAAATGTTGACGAGCTGAGACAGCTGATTGACAGTCGCGTGAAATACCCAGACTCTAAAATTACTCCAGGAAAGCCAAGAAGAATCGACTCAACCTTTCCCACCTTTTCGTATCCCAACGCATTACTGCAACTTAACATATCCTAAATAAAGGCGCGTCTTTATGTCGACCTGCCTTAACGCATTACCATCTCTCGGGTAGATAGATACCGGTACTTCATCCACAATCGCGCTCTTAACAGTATTGAATCCAACTTGTCCGGAACTCTTAAACCTTAGGCAAGAGCTGTTTCCCCCCAAAAAATTAGTAATAATTTGACTTCTCTAGCGGCTGAGATTACTTGGCCACTGGGAAGCGGAGAGGGATGAGTTTACCTATAGGGCTGCTAGATTTTGGGCTGGCGCTGTGGAAATACATTCCATAATGAAGTTAGAAGGAGATACATTCGGATGAACTTCCTAAGAAGATCTCCGTCGTCATCAATTTGAATCGGCTGTCTGAGGAAGGGTTCCCCAAAAGCGCAGAGTCTAACCGCGGACCACGTTCATATATATGCCAATTTGGGAACATATGGAATTTCTTGGAATGGCATAGATATTGCCAAAGGTACTTGATGAGCCACCTGTTAGAGCACAACCAGTGATGAAATGGCTCTTGAACTCCATTGCTCCAGTTCTACTTATTGCCTACCCATTTGAGAACATTATTACTGACCGGCAATTATTGATCACTGTTTTGGATCTACAATACAAACCAACCAAATCCAAAACCTTTATTAGGCATAAAACCGGAGTGTGTCGTGAGCTCCAAATACAATAAAAAGATCATTACTGCACAACTTGCAGTACACAGAGTAAAAATGTAGCAACAGCTTCAGAGATTTCAGCATTAGAGTTATTGAGAAGCGTAGTCATTTTTATCTTATCAGAAAGGAGCATAAATCCTGTTGGTCATACAGTTCTCAAATCAGTTCTGATGTTGTTGTATTTTGAACAGTGAAGCAGAATATGAGAAAGTGAATCAGTTGTATTAGGACAGAAACGACAGCAACGCTCATTTTGTGGGATATTAGAGAAGCGACCTTGAAGATGTACTGACGGAAAAGCGTTACACCTTGCTCTAGTCATGACCCATCGGCAATTGTAATTCACAAGATGTTCCAGGTATATAGCAGGGCTAGATTTCTGAGGGATAATCCCAAAGAATATTGGAGAGCAAGAGCTTTGCGCTTTGCTCAGGAGAAATTGATATTCTTGATCGAATAATCTAGACTTTAAGCGATGGTAAATCTAACAAACCAACCTCTTAATTGAGGCTACTGGGACAATAATTGAAAATTTTAGCAACTTTGGAAAGATCTCCAGGGGGATTCCTGGAGAATTGGCCAAAGCATCTTGTCTTATCTACATGTTATATTTATTGCTGTAAGAGAGGTATTCATTGTATGAAAGCTCGTGGGTACGACTGTGGTGTGTGAATGTATGATATTTTCACATTTCCATATTTTGATGCAATATTGTTCACATTTTGACATCATTAAATGTTAGCGCTTCGGCATATTGAGGCTTGCTAAGTTGGGGGGACTTTTCCCATTATTCAGATTTTTCGCTGCTGCTAGCACTTTTGTTTATTGAAATATGGGAACCCTCAAAGGCAAATACATGAGCCTTTACAATGACACCTGTCCGTCAGCTGTGCAGGTGTAACCTGTGGGTGGCTGCTCGTGACCACTTGGCTGAATAAGCAGTTAAAGAAAGATCTGCACCTAGACAACACAGGATGGGCGAAAGCTACTGCTCTGAAGAGCTACTCACCTGGAAGGTGAGTTCCTCGCCCCAGGTGAGTACCCAACAGTGACCCAGCTCAGCTAAACTAATATAAAGTAGTGACTAAGGGTGTTGGACTGGCGACTAGGTTCGAATCCCCTTGAAGACTCATTGGGGGACCTTCGGCCAAAAACTCTCAGCCTAGCCTACCTCGCAGAGCCGTTGTAAGGATAAAACAGAGAGGTGTCATGTAAGCAGTCTTGGGTTCCCACCGGGGAGAAAGGCGCGGGCGACAATAAATGAATTAAACGAATAAATAAAACTAGGCTACAGAGATAGATACAATAAAGCTGCCTTTAATGGGAACTGGGGCCAGGAGCAACCATTCCAAGAAAGGGGGGGGGGTCTCAGAAAGAAGCATCCCCCCTCTGGCAAACGCAGCCGGCCTTCTCGCGGAAACGAATCCTAAATCGGTTTCCCCAGGAGTGGGGGGGAGTAGGGGTCCCGATCCTTCTCCCAAAGCTGCAGCCCGGGGCGGCCCTGCAGCCCCCCCTCCCGCCCCCCCTCCCGGCTCATTCCGGGACGGACGCTCCAAAACTGCTCCAACTTTGCCCCCCTCCCCCGAGCAGAACCCCCCCTCCTTTTTTTCCGAACATCTGGATCCGGAGGGGACCCCGAGGACGCCCAGGGAGGGGCTCCGGCGCGGGCAACCCCAGATCCGACGGGAGGGAGGGAGGGAGGGGGCCCACGCCGCTTCCACGCCCCCCTCCCCAACCGAGCGCCCAACTCCGGGTCTCGGCGGCGCGCAAAAGGGGCGGGGGGGCTGCTGCGGGCCCCCCAGAGAGAGGAGGGGGGCGCCTGCGACGGGCTGGAGGGGGGGTGGCTAGGGGGCGCCCCGTCGGAGCCCAGCCGCCCGCGGCGCACCTGCCGCCCCCCCGCCCCGGAGCGCCCCACGGCCGCCTGGCCTTACCTGCCCCGCCGCAGGCGCTGCCCAGCAGAGCCAGCCACAGCAGCCCCCCCGGCGCCATGGCAGCCCGGCCCGGCCCGGCCCGGCCCGGGGGGCTTCAGTCGCGCCGCCGCCGCCCCGCCATCGCCATCTTGCGCGCAGCCGAGGCGGAGAAGCCCTCGCTGGCTCCCCCGGGCGGCGGCGGCGGCCAGAGGAGGGGCCTCGCCCGCCGCCCCCTCCCCACGCCGGCCAGGAACGGCCCGCCCCGGGCACGACTGGAGGACCTCGCGCGCCCCAAGGAGGGGAGGCCGCGCTGGGTTTCAAGCACCCTCCCCCCACGCAGACACAGACACACACACTCGCGCAGGGCCTTTTCCACACCGGCCCCTCCCCTGGTCGGGCCCGCCTGGCTTTGCCTCTGGGCCAGGTGGGTCCTGCCGGTTGAGCTGGCTTGCCAACCTCCAGGCGGGGCGGGCGGCTCAAAGGTTCGCAATCCAATCCAAGCGTTGCTAATGGTATTCATGGACCCCTCTGATATCCAATATACAACATCCACCGCTTAAGTAGTTAGGAGCAAGTTTTTTCTACTGTGTAACATAAACAATATCTACGCAGGCTTCTTCTTACTACACAAAGAAACATCAAGTGGCGGCGAACTTGTGGCACTCCGGAGATTCATGGACTACAATTCCCATCAGCCCCTGCCAGCACGGCCAATCGTAGTCCATGAACATCTGGAGTGTCGTAGGGTCGCCACCACGGAAAGCGCCTCCATCAAGGGCTCACAACAACACATTGAACAATATGCAGGTTGACCATCATTCCCGGGTTGCTGGATGAAGAAGAGGAAGAGGAAGAAGAGGAAGAAGAAGAAGAAGAAGAGTTTGGATTTATATCCCCCTTTTCTCTCCTGTAGGAGGCAGAAAGGGGTTTACAATCTCCTTGCCCTTCCCCCCTCACAACAAACACCCTGTGAGGTTGGTGGGGCTGAGAGAGCTCCGAAGAACTGTGACTAGCCCAAGGTCACCCAGCTGGTGTGTGTGGGAGTGCACAGGCTAATCTGAATGACTTTGTGGTACCTTCACAACGGCCCGTCATTTTGTAATTTTCCCAAAAACTCCTTTTCCAAATAAGCTACAAAAAATCCTTAAGGGTTTTTTTTTTGGGGGGGGGGGGGAGGAGGTTGCTATATGGTTCTCAGTCTCTATCCCAGTTTGTGTTTCTTTGTGTAGATTATCACACAAGCCTGTGTAAATATTGTTCATGTTATGTTACACAGTATAAAAGCTTATTTACTTAAGTGCCCATTGTATATTGAATATCAGAGACTGTAGTACATTCATCCCACTAGGCGTACAGGTGCTTGCTTGGGTTGTTAGCTTCCAGGTGTGGGGCCAGAGATCCAGGATTAAATAACTGCTCTCCGGGTGATGGAGGCAGTAGTGGGATCCAAAAATTTTAGTAACAGGTTCCCACGGTGGTGGGATTCAAACAGTGGTGTAGCGCCAATGGGGCTGGGCGGGGCACGACGGGGGCGTGGCCGGGCATTCCGGGGGCGGGGCATTAATAATCTCTCTGTTACTGTAAAAAACTCTTACTGTAAAAAAAAGTTCCTAATTTCCAGATGGTATCTTTCTGTCCATAATTTAAACTCATTATAGCAAGTCCTATCATCTACTGCCAACAGAAACAACTACTTCTCCTCTAATTGATAACCTGTCAAATACTTAATACTTTCAAATACTTAATTTTGTTTCTAGAAATCAAAAGAAGGATATTTTCCTGAAACAAGGAACTTTCACCATATTTCTAAAACATGTTTTTAAAACAGCCCAACAGGGAGAATTATCCCGTTTTCTACCTTCGCTAACCAGCCACATAGGAAACAACAGGACTTTATGATTTTTGGGCCTAATGGAATTTCTAATGGAAAAGCAGACCCGATTAGTAACCCCCTCTCGGCACACACAAATAATTAGTAACCCACTCTCAGGAACTGGTGAGAACCTGCTGGATCTCACCTCTGGATGGAGAGCAGAAGATGGCTGTTTCGGGAAGAGAACTGAACTCGGTGACACTGCACCTGGCTGAGGCCCCTCCCCTCCCCAAGCTCCGCCCTGCTCAGGCTCCACCTCACCGTCTTCCTCAGTCCACCGCTGGCAACCCAGGGGCCTTTTGCTTATCCTGGTGGGTGCAGTGACTGCCAACAACACGGATGGTTGTTAAAAGAACACGAGGCAGAATCATGGAAGTCCGACACTGGCGACCGGCCGTGGTGACTAAAGAGGACCTCCGTATCCAGAGGCAGTCAACCTGTGAATGCCAATGCTCTGAGGCACACGCACAGGAAGGCCTCGGCCTCTGGCCCCTGTTTGGTGGCCATCCCAAGGCGGCTGTTTAGCTGCTGAGTGTATAAGGATGTTGGGTAGGACAGACCACAAGTCTGATTCAGCACGGCTCTTGCTACAGTTTAGAGCAGGGGTCTGCAATCTGTGGCTCTCCGGATGTTCATGGACTACAATTCCCATCAGCCCCTGCCAGCATGGCCATGAACATCTGGAGAGCCACAGGTTGCAGGCCCCTGTTCTAGAGCACCCTCCGGTACCCACAGAGTGGCAGGGCCCAGAGATGGCCTTTTCTCTGGGAGCAGCAGTTGCCTAGTGGTTAAGAGCAGGTGCATTCTAATCTGGAGGAACCGGGTTTGATTCCCCGCTCTGCCTCCTGAGCTGTGGAGGCTGATCTGGGGAATTCAGATTAGCCTGTGTACTCCAACACATGGCAGCTGGGTGACCTTGGGCTAGTCTCAGCTTCTCGGAGCTCTCTCAGCCCCACCCACCTCACAGGGTGTTTGTTGTGAGGGGGGGAAGGGAAAGGAGATTGTAAGCCCCTTTGAGTCTCCTTGCAGGAGAGAAAGGGGGGATATAAATCCAGCTCTTCTTCTTTTCTTCTTCTCCTCCTCTTAAGCATAAGCATTTTATTGTCATTGTGCACGCACAACGAAAATTTACAGCAGCATTCCTCGATGCACACAATTCCAGACTCATACCCCATCCTCCCTTTCCCCTTCCTCCACCCATCCCTACACAGCCCCAAACACATCAACACGAAGCCGCAGAGTTCAGCATCGCCACAGCTCTAGAGTAGAAGCTGTCTCTAAGCCTCTTTGTCCTAGTTTTGATAGACCTGTATCGTCTGCCGGATGGTAACAGTTCAAAAAGAGAGTGGGCTGGATGAGACGGGTCTCTCAGAATATTTTGGGCTTTCTTTAGGCTTCGGGAATTATAGAGTTCTTCCAAGGAGGGGAGAGGGCAGCCGATAATCCTCTGAGCAGTAGTGATCACCCTTTGGAGCGCCTTCCTATCTGCCACTGTGCAACTGGAGAACCATACACAGATGCAGTAGGTTAAGACACTCTCTATAGCACAGCGGTAAAAGGACACCAGGAGTTTTCCACTCAGTTGTTGTTTCCTTAACAGTCTCAGGTAGTATCAGTCTTTGCTGGGCCTTTGCTGAACTTTGCTGAGTTCTTCCTCCTCCTCCTCCTCCTCCTCCTCCTCCTCCTCCTCCTCTCATGTGCCCTGGAAGCGCCCACTTAGTGAAAGGCCTCAGCAGGTTGGGCTAAGGGCTGCCCCCTCCCCAGCCATCATCAATGAAGAGAAGAAAGTCCGGACAGCTATGGCATCTCCTGCCATCCCTACTGGCACCCTCTGCCTGCCCTTCTGTGCCAGGTGCTACCAGGAGCAGCAACCTCTGCCCGCTTGGAGGGAGCTCCTGTTGGAGACAGCAGCCAACGGCAACCAGGTCGACCATTTGCTTGCTAGTGAAAGGCAGGGGGGCTTGGCATCAGCCGCGCCAACTCTCTGCCACAGCCGGCTGCCCAGCCGATTGACGCTTCCCCACTCCTCGCCTGGTTGGCCTACAGTGGCAGGTGCCAAGATGGGGGAGAGCCATCCAACAGATGGGCTCTCTGGCAGGGGTCCAGGAGCCAGCGGCGCCAGGGGGCCTATTGCTGACCCACCCCTCAACCCGGCACGGCCGGCGCACAAACGGACCCGCAAGCAGTGAGCCGGGCCAAGGAGCCACCCACAGTGTGCGCCAGAACCCAGATCTATCGGGGCCGTTCTGTGCAGCAACCCCGGAGCTTGGGTGCTGTGTGATTTCCGGGCTGTATGGCCGTGTTCTAGCAGCATTCTCTCCTGACGTTTCGCCTGCATCTGTGGCTGGCATCTTCAGAGGATGCCAGCCTGGAAACCACACAGCACCCAAGTGATTCCGGCCGTGAAAGCCTTCGACAATACAACCCCGGAGCTGTTCGGCTCCCTCGAGAGAGAGCTTCCGTGTAATCAGTTCGTTTCATTAGGCCGGCTCTCATAAATATTTATGGGACGCGGTCATGCCTTGTGTTGGGACGCATCACGGCTCAACAGAGGCGGGGAGGGTCTCCCCCCCTCCTCCTCCTCCTCCAGCGTCTCCTCCTCGAAGCTGTGCGTTCGCCATCTGCCCACTTGGCACTCATCAGCTGATGCCACGGTTGGACCGGGGCAGCATTGGGAGACTTGTGCCCAACGTTTAAGAATGAGAAAGGACTTCATAGAACCCGCCGTAACTCGGGGGTCAGACACCTTTCCTAATCGAGAGGCCCGGCTGGATCAGAATTTGGAGTGGGAGAGCCCCAACGAACATAAGAACATAAGAACAAGCCAGCTGGATCAGACCAGAGTCCATCTAGTCCAGCTCTCTGCTACTCGCAGTGGCCCACCAGGTGCCTTTGGGAGCTCACATGCAGGATGGGAAAGCAATGGCCTTCTGCGGCTGTTGCTCCCGAGCACCTGGACTGTTAAGGCATTTGCAATCTCAGATCACAGAGGATCAAGATTGGTAGCCATAAATCGACTTCTCCTCCATAAATCTGTCCAAGCCCCTTTTAAAGCTATCCAGGTGAGTGGCCATCACCACCTCCTGTGGCAGCATATTCCAAACACCAATCACACGTTGCGTGAAGAAGTGTTTCCTTTTATTAGTCCTAATTCTTCCCCCCAGCATTTTCAATGGATGCCCCCTGGTTCTAGTATTGTGAGAAAGAGAGAACAATTTCTCTCTGTCAACATTTTCTACCCCATGCATAATTTTATAGACTTCAGTCATATCCCCCCTCAGACGTCTCCTCTCCAAACTAAACGAAGCCGGCATCCAGAAACTCATTGGCAGACCAGAAAATGCACAGCTGATGAACGCGACTCATTGTTGATGTGCCATTTAAGGATCCGATCTTCTGCAGCCCAAACACTGCAGGGGGACGTACAAGGTCTCCCAGTAAGCCATCAATATGGCTGGGAGCATCCAATGTGATTGTCGTAGTGCAAGAGGACGGAGACCGCCGCTCCAGGGGTCTGCAACCTGCGGCTCTCCAGATGTTCATGGACTACAATTCCCATCAGCCCACATGAACATCTGGAGAGCTGCAGGTTGCAGGCCCCTGCTAGGCAAAGGCAGGAAGTGGCAAACCGTTCCTGTTTCTCTCTTGCCTTGACCTGTATGACCCAGGTTAGCCTGATCTCATCAGATCTGAGAAGCTAAGCAGGCTCAACCCTGGTTATTATTTGGATGGGCATGCCCCTTCCTCTCTTGCCTTGTAAACCCTACGGCACAGGTGTCGAACTCGCAGCCCTCCAGATGTTATGGACTACAGCTCCCATCAGCCCCTGCCAGCATGCTGGCAGGGGCTGATGGGAACTATAGTCCATAACATCTGGAGGGCCATGAGTTCGACACCTATGCCCTACGGCCGTGGTGGCGAACCTATGGCACTCCAGATGTTCGAGGACTACAATCCCCATCAGCCCCTGCCAGAATGGCCAATTGGCCATGCTGGCAGGGGCTGGTGGGAATTATAGTCCATGAACATCTGGAGTGCCATAGGTTCGCCACCACTGCCCTACGGGGTCGCCATAAGTCGGCTGCGACTGGTTGACGCTTTCCGCCGGCACCACGATGATTATCTCTGCGTGTGTGCTAGGGCATCGTTTCCCTTTCTGCCAACGCAGCCTCGCTGCAACCGCCGAGCAGACTCAGGGAATGACATTTTAAAAGACTGCAGGACTTTTTCTGGAGCTGAAACTGAGGGATTATTCGGTGCATCCCCTAAACCTAACAAACTAAACCTAACAAAAAGATATCATGTGTATAGTCCCTAGATCAGTGGTGGCGAACCTATGGCACTCCGGATGTTCATGGACTACAATTCCATGCGGCTGGCAGGGGCTGATGGGAATTGTAGTCCGTGAACATCTGGAGTGCCATAGGTTCGCCACCACTGCGCCAAGATCCTTTTTTTAAAGTACAGGTACAGACCCCAGGGTCATTATTGACCCACGGGGTAACATCACAGTTCAATGTTTACTTGGCAGATTGTGTTTATGGGGCGGTTTTGCCACTGCCTTCCCCCGCTGGTACACTTTAACCTCAGCAAGCTGGGCACTCATTTTACCAACCTTGAAAGCATGGAAGGCTAAACCAACCTTGAGCTAGCAACCTGAAACCAATTTCTATGGGGATCAAACTCAGGCCGTGAGCAGAGTTTTGACTATAATACCGGTGCTTACTGCTCTGTGCCAACTGGAGACCGTGGGAAGCCTTTCGCCCAGAAATTGTTCGAGCACCCAGTTCCCCTGTAGACAAGATGCAAAACATGCCAGAGATGCCATTTCTGTTCTGGGTTACAGTCTGGGACTATTAAGAACATCAGAAAGAGCCTGCTGGATCAGACCAGAGTCCATCTAGTCCAGCTCTCTGCTACTCGCAGTGGCCCACCAGGTGCCTTTGGGAGCTCACATGCAGGAGGTGAAAGCAATGGCCTTCTGCTGCTGCTGCTCCCGAGCACCTGGTCTGCTAAGGCATTTGCAACCTCAGATCAAGGAGGATCAAGATTGGGAGCCATAGATCGACTTCTCCTCCATCAATCTGTCCAAGCCCCTTTTAAAGCTATCCAGGTTAGTGGCCATCACCACCTCCTGTGGCAGCATATTCCAAACACCAATCACACGTTGCGTGAAGAAGTGTTTCCTTTTATTAGTCCCACTTCTCCCAAGCATTCTCAATGGATGCCCCCTGGTTCTAGTATTGTGAGAAAGAGAGAAAAATTTCTCTCTGTCCACATTTTCTACCCCATGCATAATTTTATAGACTTCAATCATATCCCCCCTCAGACGTCTCCTCTCCAAACTAAAGAGCCCCAAACGCTGCAGCCTCTCCTCATAAGGAAGGTGCTCCAGTCCCTCAATCATCCTCGTTGCCCTTCTCTGCACTTTTCTATCTCTTCGATATCCTTTTTTGGAGATGCGTGACCAGAACTGAACCACAGGACTCCAAGTGCGGTCACGCTATCTCACTCCCTTTTTATATAAGGGCATGACAATCTTTGCAGTTGTATTATCAATTCCTTTCCTAATTATCCCCAGCATAGAGTTTGCCTTTTTCACAGCTGCCAGGCATTGAGTTGACATTCCCATGGAACTATCAACTAAGACACCCAAATCCCTTTCCTGGTCTGTGACTGATAGCACTGACCCCTGTAGCGCGTATGTGAAGTTTGGATTTTTTGCCCCTATGTGCATTACTTTGCATTTTGCTACATTGCCTTCAGACGTCTCCTTTCCACACTCAAGAGTTTCATTCTCTGCCTGGGGGTTAGTTTAGCCAGGCCATTAAACAGCAGGTGGGGGCTGCAGATCTCCCAGAGAAAAGTAGGACAGTCCTGAAAGCAGGCTGCTGGCCCAAAGCCATATGGAGAATGACAGGTCACCATGAACACCTTCAGTTGGGCTCCGAAGTTATTTGGCAACCAGCAAAGATATTGTCCCTATGAGCCACTCCATTTAACATTGTAGCTGCAGTAGTGCAGTCCCAAACAGAGTTTCTGGACAGTCATCAGGGGCAGCCCCACATGCAGCACACTGCAGTAGTCTAATGCAGACGTTGCAAGGTAAGAACCAAAGTGTAAAACTCCTGCGAAGTGAATTCGATCCGGTTCCCTATACATGTTCATGGACTACAATTCCCATCAGCCCCTGCCAGCATGGCCATGAACATCTGGAGAGCCACAGGTTGCAGACCCCTGTTCTAGAGCACCCTCCGGTACCCACAGAGTGGCAGGGCCCAGCGATGGCCTTTTCTCTGGGAGCAGCAGTGGCCTAGTGGTTAAGAGCAGGTGCACTCTAATCTGGTGGAACTGGGTTTGATTCCCCGCTCTGCCGCCTGAGCTGTGGAGGCTTATCTGGGGAATTCAGATTAGCCTGTGTACTCCCATACACATCAGCTGGGTGACCTTGGGCTAGTCACAGCTTCTCGGAGCTCTCTCAGCCCCACCCACCTCACAGGGTGTTTGTTGTGAGGGGGGGAGGGAAAGGAGATTGTAAGCCCCTATACAAGATATTTACTGTACATCACTGTGGGCTTTGCGCTGTTTTGTGTTTGGAATCCGGTCAGCACCTCTGGAGACAAGCGCGTGGTTAGTTACATTTGAATTCTGGATTCGTCTGTGCTTCAGTTCGGAGGTTAGGAGTCTTACTTGTTTATCATTAGCTGAGCTTCAGTCCTCCGATTGGTGGGCGCTCGTGGAAGCAAAAATACTTTCTTTAGGCTTGCCCTTGGAAGCTCTTGCAATGTTTTCGGCTAATGAAATCATGCAAATCCCAAAGAGGAGACTAATTGACCAAGAATATCTCCAAGTAGAGAAGCCAGAAAGTTCTGTTCTCCCCTACATCTTGGAATTTCCTGTGAAAGGAGCAGCAGTGGCGTAGGAGGTTATGAGCTCGTGTCTCTAATCTGGATGAACCGGGTTTGATTCCCAGCTCTGCCGCCTGAGCCGTGGAGGCTTATCTGGGGAATTCAGATTAGCCTGGGCACTCCCACACGCACCAGCTGGGTGACCTTGGGCTAGTCACAGCTTCTGGGAGCTCTCTCAGCCCCACCTACCTCACAGGGTGTTTGTTGTGAGGGGGGAAGGGCAAGGAGATTGTCAGCCCCTTTGAGTCTCCTGCAGGAAAGAAAGGGGGGATATAAATCCAAACTCTTATTATTATTATTATTATTATTGGCTGTATGGCTAAGTACCCATTTCAATTAATGGAGTGCTACTACCTGTGCTAGATGTAATTTACTACCAGCAGCCATTTTTCCAGTACAAAAAATTCCACATCAAGAAAAAGTCAGAGCATCTGGAGTGAATAGCAGAGAGTCCCTTGACCATATTTGCACTGTCCCAGTTACATGATTCTTAGAACTAAGATTATCTCCTGTATTAAATAGCAGAAAAGGCTGTTCGAACCAACAAAAAAATTGTATATCTGTTGAATAATGATAACTGTAACCACAACTGAGATAACAGCCAGATTCTTATTGTATGTCATCAAGATCTGTGTATAAACGGTGTTCTTGAGTATGTTTGATGAATATTTCTTTTTCTTTTCTTGCTTTGTCTAATATGCCAGTAAAGGTGGATTGAAGCGGAGTATAAAACTTTAAAGTTCCCAATTGAAGGCAAACAGAGCAAATAATAGCTGAGTTCTCATGAGCTGGAGAACAAAAGCCACACTGAGGTCGATTCGGCATTGCAAATGTATAACGGACTGCAGCTGCGATAAAGGCATCCATTTTCCTGTTTTCCTGTTCACATGTGTTGTGTGCAGGCAGAGACTGGAGCCGGTGGAAACAATCCGGGTTGCTTTTGCGCCTTCGCACGGAGACGCTTCTCCCTTTCTCTCTTTAATTCCTGCAACATAAACGCAGTTACTCAGACATGAAGAAATGAAAACCCACAGCCACGCCGATCGTCCCACGTTATGACTGGCTGCATCTGCGTAGCTATGCAGATGCAACCTGAAAAATAAAATAAAAAGGGGGCCCTCCCTGCAATGGCTGGGTAATGGCAGATGGATTCTCCCTGATCGTGGACTCTTTTTTCAGAACAGGAAATATAAAAGAAGAAAAGGTTTACAGAAATGCAGAAAATGCATTCATGCTCAGTTCTTTTAATATACTTGGAAAGTTGTCCCGAAGAATTCCTTCAGTAACGTCCAGTCTTTTTGTGTGTCCTTGTGTTGCAGTTTCCCAGTCAGTATCTGTAAGTCCACATAAATCCATAATTTAGTATACCAGTCCAGAAGAGAAGGTAATTTCGGTGTCTTCCAATATTTAGCTATTTCAATGCGGGCCGATGAAGCTATGTATGTTAATAGTTTTGAATGACAACAGAGTTTTTTTATCATTATATAACCCCAACAGATAGATTTCTGGTATCATTTCAAATTTCAGTTTAAATATTTGCTGTGTTTTCTTATGTATCTTTCTCCAAAATTTTTGCATTTTTTCGCCTGACCACCAAGTGTCCGCCATTCTTAAGCATTACACCGTGCTCTGGCTCTCTTCACTCAGTGAGTTGCTATCGGCGGAATTTACTCCTGTTTGAGAACTTCTATCTCTGGCCCTTTCCCCACTTACCTTAAGCCCCGTGCTACTCTCTGCAAGTAGCGCGGGGTCCCACTGCACTCCCCACGTCAGGGGCGGCAACAGCGCAGCCGCCCCGACACTGCCGCTCTTGCGCCCGCTCAGCGCGCGGCATCCCTGGCGCTGGCGAAAACGGCACCTTTGGATGGGGACGCCCGAACGCGCGCCAGGGATGCCATGTGCTCAGAGCAGCGCACAGCGACGGCGGCAGCAGGAGAAGTGGGGAAAGGCCCTCAGAGAGCTTTGATGCTACCAAAAGATCATAGCACAGCTTGCCAGGAAAAGAAATGTTTCAGAACTACGCGCGCAGACTGTTTTACTTGCTTGTGAACGCAGCATCCAGACAGAAATCCTTTTATGTGGGTTTCTCACAGATGAAGCAAACCGGTCTTTCCGCTTTCATCCTTCAAAGACCCCTGTCCTGCTTGATCTACCAGTTTCCTTCGATAGTCTTAATTACCTTTTCAGTGAAAAGAGAGGTGAGATTAAGAGGAAATCACAGAGAAAAATGAGATTAAAACTCGTCGGAGAAGAAAACCAATAGCAGGATGCTGATTTATATGGGCAGCGGTGGCACTAGCTCAGTAGTGGTGAACCTTTGGCACTCCAGATGTTTTGGACTACAATTCCCATCAGCCCCTGCCAGCATGATGGGAATTGTAGTCCATAACATCTGGAGTGCCAAAGGTTCGCCACCACGGCACTAGATGATTAATTTGAATCTTTTCTTTCCCTTACTGATCCACCACAGTTGCCTTCTTGTCCCTCAGATATTTAAAATTAGGAATGCCACGAATTTTAGAAGAAGAAGAAGAGTTTGGATTTATATCCCCCCTTTCTCTCCTGTAGGAGACTCAAAGGGGCTGACAATCTCCTTTCCCTTCCCCACTCACAACAAACACCCTGTGAGGTGGGTGGGGCTGAGAGAGCTCCGAAGAGCCGTGACTAGCCCAAGGTCACCCAGCTGGCATGTGTTGGAGTGCACAAGCTAATCTGGTTCACCAGATAAGCCTCCACAACTCCAGTGGAGGAGTGGGGAATCAAACCCGGTTCTCCAGATCAGAGTGCACCTGCTCTTAACCGCTACGCCACACTGGCTCCCGTGGTTACCAGGAACATGTTAAGGAGTTGGACATACCTTGTTCAACTGTGACGGTCAGACCTGCCAATCAGGTTGGTCCGCAACAAGCTACTTGAATGTTCACTGGACATGTTTCCCCCGAAACTGCTTATGCATGAAAACACTGCTGAGCCAAATGGATTACCTGCTATTAATGTCGCTCAGAACTGCTTAGATCAGGGTTCTCCAACACGGTGCCCACCAAGAGAAGAAGAAGAGTTTGGATTTATATCCCTCCTTTCCTGTTGGAGACTCAAAGGGGTTTACAATCTCCTTGCCCTTCCCCCCACCCACAACAAACACCCTGTGAGGTAGGTGGGGCTGAGAGAGCTCAGAAGAACTGTGACTAGCCCAAGGTCACCCAGCAAGGTAGGTGTCTCTCCCTTTTAACATCTTGGGAGCTGTGACACCTAGATCTACCGTCCCCTCTTTGGGAGGGTTTTTATTGATAGTTTTAATGCTGGACGCCAAGTGGTTTATGTGGAACGCTGTAATGTTATGTTTTAATGATGCTATTTATTTATATTAATTATTTGCTGTTGTTACTGTCTATGTAATATTATTTTGTCGTTCACCGCCCAGAGCCCTCAGGGGATGGGGCGGTGTATAAATATGATAATAAAATAAATAAATAAAAATAAGGGCTAATCTGAATTCCCCAGATAAGCCTCCACAGCTCAGGCGGCAAGGCGGGGATTCAAACCCGGCTCCTCCAGATTAGAATGCACCTGCTCTTAACCACTAGGCCACTGCTGCTCCCAAGATGTCCTGTATCTGCATCCTCACCACTGCTGGGGGAGGGAGATTATGTGCAACCCCCCCCCCCCCCAGTCTGTGTAAATTCCTCAGCACCGAGGAACTTGCCTCTTAATTGGTAGCCACTACTCGGGATGCTGGAATGTAATTAAGGCATCGCCATGGCAACCGAGGCACCTTGACAGGAAGATGACAAATAACGCCTGCCTTGGGGAGACAGGGAATAAATGCAGCCACATGCAATGCAAAGCCTCTTCCTTGGACCTTTCAGCACCCCGCTTGAATCAAGGAACGAGAGAAGGAGGAGGACACTCGCAGAAGTATCTTAGGTTGCCAGGACAGTTCCTTCCATCCTGACTTATTTCCCACCTCCAACAGTTGCATATACCTCTTTTCTCCAAACAGTTTCAACACAGAAGGAAGAAGCTGACCAGAATATCACGGCCCCAACCACAGATCATCAGTGCTGCTCTGCAGGGAAAACAGTGAAGCTTAGAAACTCTTTGCCAAATGCCAAGCGGCACAGAAGTGCCTGCCATCTTTGGACTCCAAAAGAAACACGGACAGATCTTCAACCTGTGTGGGAAGTGGGATTTTAGGGACGGACAGATTCGATCCCCAGAGATGTTGGGGGTGCGGGGTGGAGTGGGGAAGCGTCATGAAGAGGCAGGGCCTTTCCCCCCCAGTTCCCTTAAGCCCTCGTACTATTGAGGAGAGGAGAGTAGCGCGGGGGTCCCCTCGACACTCCCGCACTGAGAGGGCGCATGCGACAAAGCAGTCAGCCTGACTGCTGCTGTTAGCGCTCTCAGCACACAGCATCCCAGTTTCTTCTAAACGGTACACTTTTTGATGAAGGGACGGCCGGCGCTGCGCCTGTTGGGATGCTGGGCAGCCGCTGAGAGCAGCCAAGCAGCATAGAGGGATCCCATGGGAGTGGGGAAAGCGCCCACTGATGCATCCCACACATTAAAAAATCCCAAAGGGACTCCTTCTCTCCAGTTGCATCCTCCTTCATTCACCTGGATGCCACACAAAAAATAGAAAGAAAGACATTATAGTAAAGAAGAAGAAGAAGAAAGAAAGAAGAAGAAAGAAAGAAGAGAAAGAAGAAAGAAGAAGAAAGAAGAAGAAGAAAGAAAGAAAAAAAGAAGACAGACAGACAGACAGACAGACAGACAGACAGAAAGATGACAGACAGACAGACAGACAGACAGACCAGACAGACAGACAGACAGACAGAATACTAGGGAGAGCTCTTTATATAGTTTCATATTGAAGAAGAAAGAAGAAGAAGTAGGTAGTAGTAGTAGTGAAGTAGTAGTAGTAGTGTTGGATTTATACCCCTTCTCTCCTGCAAGGAAGGACTCAAAGGGTTTACATAAGCTCCTTTCCCCTCCCCACCACAACAAACACCCTGTGAGGTAGGTGGGCTGAGAGAACTTCTGTAGAGCTGTGACCAGCCCAAAGGCAATTCCAGCTGGCGTAGGTGTGGGAGTGCACAGGCTAATCTGGAATTCCTCTAGATAAATCTCCCACAGCTCAAGCTGGCAGAGCTGGGAATCAAACCCCGTTCCTCCAGACTTAGAATGCACCTGTTCTTAACCACCACGCCATTGTGCTGCTCCTTATTGAGAGCCCTTTGCTAACACTCCAGCTAATAGTGGGTAACCTTCAATAGGCAACTAAAACAGATGTAAGAGCTTGCTGGGAGGGGGGGTCTCTGTAATTCCTTCTAAGAGTGCTCCAACAAAGGGGCACCATCATCTATACGCAGGAGTGGCCAACCTATGGTCTCCAGGCTCCAGGATGTTCATGGACTTCACACTTCAGCCATGCTGGCAGGGGCTGATGAGGAATTGTAGTCCTGCGGGAACATCTGGAAGCCATAGGGTTGGCCACCCCTGAACCATATAGCAACAGTTGCTGAGAAGCCTATCAACACACAGTCCTCTTATTCCTTCCATCGATAAGGTGCAGCCTAGCCCATTCAAGGCTTTATTTTTTATGTTATCTACTTCCTTTTCATACCCTGCCTTTCTCTCAGAACGGGGCTCGTGCCGTTTATCCTCACAACAATAACTCTGCTTGAGTGGTGTAGGCTAGGCTGAGAGAGAGAGAGAGAGAGAGAGAGAGAGAGAGGGAGAGGAGAGATCGACTGGGCCTCCAAAGTCTCCTGAAAAAAAGTAAAATTAGAGGGGGATTCTAATCCTTGGTGTCCCAAATCCTACTTTTGGTACTGTACCCACTGTGGCCATTAATACTGCCACATGGTTGACATTTCCAGTTAAGCAGAAGTTTCTCCTTGAACTTCCTCCCTCTAAGCCATTTTCTGAGCTCTCATTCTCTACTGTTGCCCCTGGCCTCCATGTTGTGTGTGTGTGTGAGACAGGGGCTTTAGAAATCTGCAACAAGTAACCTAAAAATGTTCTCCCCCCCCAAATAACAGGGTTTTTGTTCACACTCACCCCCTAAATGATCCTGGCCTGCCATTTCTTGGCCCCGCAAGTGTGTTGACAAATCGGTGTTTCTAGGATGTACAGCCTCCTGCTGCAATTCCGAGTCTTCTGCAGTTGATGCTGTCAGTCAGTCAGTCAGTCAGTTTTATTACGGCCATTAGGCCAGCAAAAAAGAGAAGAGAAGAACAAGAAAGAGAAAGAACAGTAAACAAAAGAAAAAAAATTGAATTTGTACAGAAATCTATGGTATAAGTGTATACACAAAAATATCATCAGCTTGTAGCATTATTAGGGTCACCATCATGTGGTCTAGCTCTTGGTCCTAACATGATTCTTCGCTTATGACGTGCCAGCATACAAAATTTAGCTACCTACTGAGATATAAAAGAAACTCGGTCTTCCAGTAAAATTCTCACAAGAACTGAATCGGAATTAACTCTAGTTAAATTTCTGTACTGAATGAACAGTGGATGAATTAAAGCCTCCCTTTCCCCTTTGCAATAGAATATGCAATACAGAGTCCACTTCCCCTGAGTTGGCTAAACACATAATCTCCTATGCTGTGGGATTTTTTGAAATCTGCCCATTTAGAGTGGCTGATGGGAAAGCGTCAAAACGGGCCCTGGAAAAGGCCCAGCAGCATTTCAAAGATGTTATGTTGGACAGGTAAGGGGCAGCCGAGATACTTGTCCAAGATTTTAATGGTTTATATAACACCGGTAACAAAGGGAGATCTGTTTGCATTTCAATATCATTGAGCCATTGATAGACCAGGGCTGTTGCTCTGCCAGTTGATGCTGTGAAGCTCAATCCTCTCCACTCACCCCCAAATCATAAAAACACTCTGAAATGCTTCAAAAACAGGTAATGGGGAACGGGAGGGTAAACTCAGGGAACGGTGCCAAGGAGGAATTCCAGAGAAGGCAGGAGGTGGGGAAAACGTTTTAAAGTGTTTGTGCCCAATCGCGAATCCAGTTTCAAAACGTGTCAGGCCGAAGAATCGTTTGAAAAAGGGGATTCGTTTTTAAAACGTTTCCAAGCTGGTAATAATAACACGTTTGGGGGGAGGGGGGGGAAACAGTGCAGAACGCCACGGAGGAAATGTTTTATTTCCTGCCTCAAAAACACTAAAGCGTCTGTGCAGAAAGGGATATCTCTTCAGCCATTGATGCAGTTTGGGGAGGGCTCAGGGCAGCGTCTATTTATTTATTTATTTATTTATTTATTTTATTTCTTAAATTTCTATACCGCCCGATCCCCGAAGGGCTCCAGGCGGTGAACAACATAAAATTCAAACGGTATTGAACAAGGAGCAGATCATAACACAATAAACAAACACAGAGGCTCCATCCAATTGACAATCAATAAAACATCCTAAAACTTCATATAAAACAGCGGTTAATAATTAAATAGATAAATAAGCAAGAGGCGTCCAGAGAACCCCAGTTAAAACCTATCCCAAGAAGGAGGGACGGCGGGCCCCTCAATATGAGGGGGACCCTGGTGTAACAGCTGGCAGAGAGCAGACCATACCATACAGTGTGAGGAATGGGGACGGAATGGGGACGGGACTTCACTCGGGCACCATACCATACAGTTCACCCTTCAAGGCAGACATTTTTGCCAGGGAAAGTTCTCTTAGTAGTCCGGAGCTTGGTTGTAGCTCCAGGAGATCCCTAGGATACACCTGGAGATTAGTAGCCTACCAACCCCCCCGCCCCCCCCCCCCCCCCGGCTGAGGGAAACCTCATTAAGTGGAGAACAAGCATTCCACCCCCAGCAAGCTCTTAACTCTGTTCTAGTTCCCTATTGAAAGTGCCCATCATTAGCTGGAGTGTGAGCAAGGGGTCTCAATAGCTTCCAAGGGGTCCTTCTGAATATTCATGAAGGTGTGAATGGAATGTGGGAAAGCAAACAAGGGAAAGAAAGGGGGTTGGGAGGGGGGGGCAGCCGGTTCATTGTCCCCAAAGGAGCTCCTGACAGCACTGTGGATTACGGGGTCCTGGATCCCCAAGACAACAACAGAAAAGTAACCATCCGGTCCGGCCCCTATCAATAAAGTTCACATGAGTGGCGGTCTGAAACTATATTTATGTCTGCAGTACGAATGTGAGCGGGTTTTCATCACCACATCATAGGGGGATCCAGCAGACCTTCAAGACAGACACAGTTTATTTCCAGCTGCACTTTCGTGCCTTGGCAGAGGCGTAGAGGCGCACATCTGTTCCGCTTTGTGAAAGAACGTGGCCAACCTATTGAAATATCCTGGAATTACAACGGATTCCCTCCCGGTTTCACTGACTCCAGTCCAACCCCTTCGTCGCCCCTTCCGCACGTGCAAAATAACGCACTCTCAATTCACTTTCAATCCACTTTGCAGCTGGCTTGTACTGTGCAGAATAGCAAAATCGATTTCGATTTCGAATACCTTCAATGGCATATAAATAGTTTAACATTAACACTGCAAGATAATAACAGCCTTTACAACTTCTGATGAGTTAAAATAACACTATTTAAAAATTGAATAGCAAAATCCACTTGCAAACAATTGTGAAAGTGGTTCTGGTGGGTTTCCCGGGCTGTGCGGGCCGCGGGTCTGGTGGATCTTGTTGCTAACGCCTGCATCTGTGCCAAGATCCACCGGACCACGGCCACACAGCCCGGGAAACCCGCCAGAACCAGTTGAATCCGGCCGTGAAAGCCTTCGACAATAAATTGTGAAAAGTGGATTGAACGTGCATTATTCTGCATGCGCGGAAGGGGCTAATGATCAGTTCACCTGGGGAAAAAACCAGTTGCTTCAGAGGGTGAATTGTCTGCCAAGCTATTCCCCTGAGTTCTCACTCCCCCAAAAACTTTACCTTCCCCAAGCTCCATTCCTCCAGGAATTTCTCAACCCAGAGTTGGCTACTCCACTAGCAGGAGAGGAGTGAAAAGAACATTGCAAAGACAGGCTGGGATAAAACCAGATCCCTTCCAAAAGAAAATCCAGAGTCAACATGAGATAGTCCTAAACCAAGAACAGTAGAGCAAAATAATCTATGAGCCTAATGAGGATGGAATTTAACACAGGCACAAATTATTATCCAATCCAAACACCTTTAATGGCATAAAACACGATAACTATTTACAGAGCAAAACTAAATTTTCACTCTTATTTTCTACTCTAAATTTTCACGCTACTTTATTATCTCTAAGGGCGAGACAAGTGATCAACATAAGAACATAAGAACTAACCTGCTGGATCAGACCAGAGTCCATCTAGTCCAGCTCTCTGCTACTCGCAGTGGCCCACCAGGTGCCTTTGGGAGCTCACATGCAGGATGGGAAAGCAATGGCCTTCTGCTGCTGCTGCTCCTGAGCACCTGGTCTGCTAAGGCATTGCAATCTGAAATCAAGGAGCATCACTATTGGTCGCCATAGATCGGCTTCTCCTCCATCAATCTGTCCACGGCCTTTTTAAAGCTATCCAGGTTAGTGGCCATCACCCCTCCTGTGGCATATTCCAAACACCAATCACACGCTATGCTGAAGAAGTGTTTCTCCTTTATTAGTCCTAATTCTTCCTCAGTATTATCGAATGCCTCTTGAAATTAGGTTGTCATCGCTACCCCATGCATAATTTATAAAATTATGCATGGGGTAGAAAATGTTGACAGATAGAAATTTTTCTCTCTTTCTCACAATACTAGAACCAGGGGGCATTCATTGAAAATTCATTGAAAATTCATATCCCCCCTCAGACGTCTCCTCTCCAAACTAAAGAGTCCCAAACGCTGCAGCCTCTCCTCATAAGGAAGGTGCTGCAATCCTTCAATCATCCGCGTTGCCCTTCTCTGCACTTTTTCTATCTCTTCAATATCCTTTTTGAGATGTGGCGACCAGAACTGAACACAGGACTCCAAGTGCGGTCGCACCACAGAGTTGGGACTCCAAGTAGCAAACCACCAGGAGAGTTACATTAAATTTATGAATGAATTCTGCGCTGGAGCCTACCTGTGAAGTTCTTCCAAAGGACAAGCAAGAACTTTCAAATCAAAAGGGAAAAAACCCCTCCCTGCAAGCACTCATTTGTTCAGTATGAGATTCCCATCCATTTCCACTTTTGCACAGAAAATGTCCTATTTATCTTACATAATTCTCTCTCCACTGGGAACGGTAGTTCTGTAAGGAGACACTGGCGATCTCCATCAGAGGTTCCTGTCACCCTTGCCGAAACTTAAATTTCTGGGGGGTGGGAGTCAGGACCCCTGGTCTGTTCAAGAAAAGCACTTCTATGTGAGCAAAGGTCTCTATTTAGTAACAGCAGTTCAGGGAAAGATATGGCATCAGACATTTATTGACAGAACTGGAAAACCCCGTCAATACACTCTTTCGAATAGGAAAGAGGACTCGCTGCCTTACCCCAAGCCACGCCACCTATCCCAGAGAAACCCGACTCTCAGCTGGGAAGGAATGCAGATGGCCTTTCCCTATCACGTTCTACACCATCCAAGCCAACACAGGAAATAAACCCAGGGGTCTAACGAAAACAACAGACTGTGGATTCCCAGAACTGCATTCTGGGCAGGAGTGGGAAGTACAAACTACTGTATCTACCCTGTTTCCCTGAATATAAGACATCCCCTGAAAATAAGATGTAGTAGAGGTTTTGCTGAAGTGTGAAATATAAGGCATCCCCCAAAAGTAAGATGTAGCAAAGTTTTTGTTTGGAAGCATGCCTGACGAACAGAACACAGAAATATAAGACATCCCCTGAAAATAAGACATAGCCCATCTTTGGGAGCAAAAATTAATATAAGACACTGAATCTTAAGCCAATAAACAGACTCTGTGGGGTTGATCAGTAGTGTTTATTGGCAAAGCCAGTTCTGGTAAACCTGGCCTTTCCCCCCCCCCCCCCCCGCAAGTCCCTCCTCCCGCTTTCCCAAGAAATTGTGAAAAACAGTCCCCGGAACTGAGGCGTCCCAAGGTTGGTGGCAGATAGTAAGAGAAAGCCACCTTGCTTCCTGCCCCCACTAGATAACGAATGCAACTCCATTTCTCATGGGACCAAGGTGTCAGGGGGAGCCAAGTTATCTATAAAGCATGTGAAGCCATAAAGTAAAGATCAGGAAAAGAATACCCCAGGTGGCAGTGGTAACATATAGCAAGCATATCTTTTAGCGGCATTGATTTGTAGCTTTAAGCAGTTATATTGAAGTAGGAATGCATTTCAATAACATACATACAATCCCCCTGACTGGGCATGACAGGAGGAATACCGTGACAATGAAAAAGGAATCAAACTACGATAAGTCCTCAGTATAGGTACCAGTGGCGTAGCGCCCATGGGACGGGAGCATAACGCTCTGGGCGGAGCAGCGGTGGGGACAGGGGTGTTCAGGGGCGGGCGAGGGTGCGGGCAACACCCGCAAGAGAGGGCGCAGAGTGCTTACCTGCGCCCAGGCACAATTTCCCCTTGCTCCGCCTCTGATAGGTACACACTGTTAAGAGACTAAGAACCAAACTATACGATCCACAGGCCACATGGCTTAACTGTGGGAGAGGCTGTGCCTTAGTGGTAGCAGGTGATACAAAAGATCTCCAACTGAGACCCTGGGATGAAGCTGCCAGTCTGAGTAGACCAGGGCTGATGGGATTTGTAGTCCATGAACATCTGGAGAGCCGCAGGTTGCAGACCCCTGAGCTAGAGTGTACTTTCTCTTCCCAAGGGAAGGATGTTCCCTCAAGAAGGAGGCCAAGTTGGTGACCTCCCGCCTCATCTGTCAGACTCCCAAACGTGGAAATGACAAAGACCGTAGGAAAGTCCTAAAGCAGTTTATTCCAGGTAACACGAAGAGTAACAATGCAAAGCGGGATCTGAGCTAGAGAGCTCAGATCCAGGACCTATATCCTTTAACCCCCCTCGTTTTGCCCCACACCAAATGTCCACTACAATTTCTACAACAATTGCACTACGGAGCTTCAAAGAACCTGGGAACCTTTCACACCTCTTTGTAGATGGGCTGGCGCCAGGAGGCTGCCAGGAAGGGAAGAGGAAAACATTTGCAATTCACACACAGCAAGACATCTAGGTACTGACAGGCATGGTCCTGACACATCCTTGGATGGAGCAGCAGTTAGGAAATTGCAATGTCATCCCAATGTCATTGGATTTCCAAAAGGCTTTTGACAAAGTTCTTCACCAGAGACTGTTGAGAAAACTCAGCAATGAAGGAATAAGAGGGGAAGTCCTCCTATGGATTAAAAACTGGTTGAGGAACAGGAAACAAAGAGTGGGTATAAATGGGAAGTTCTCACAATGGAGAGATGTAGGGAGTGGTGTCCCCCAAGGATCCGTTTTGGGACCAGTGCTCTTTAACCTATTCATAAATGACCTGGAAGTAGGGGTGGGTAGCATGGTGGCCAAGTTTGCAGATGATACCAAATTATGTAGGGTGGTAAGAACCACAAAGGATTGCGAAGAGCTCCAAGCAGACCTTGATAAATTAGGTGAGTGGGCTCAGAAATGGCAAATGCAGTTCAATGTAGCAAAATGTAAAGTGATGCACATAGGGGCAAAAAATCCAAACTTCATATACACGCTACAAGGGTCAGTGCTATCAGTCACAGACCAGGAAAGGGATTTGGGTGTCTTAGTTGATAGTTCCATGGGAATGTCAACTCAATGCATGGCAGCTGTGAAAAAGGCAAACTCTATGCTGGGGATAATTAGGAAAGGAGTTGATAATAAAACTGCAAAGATTGTCATGCTCTTATATAAAGCAGTGGTGCGACCGCACTTGGAGTACTGTGTTCAGTTCGGGTTGCCACATCTCAAAAAGGATATCGAAGAGATAGGAAAAGTGCAGAGAAGGGCAACGAGGATGATTGAGGGACTGGAGCACCTTCCTTATGAGGAGAGGCTGCAGCGTTTGGGACTCTTTAGTTTGGAGAGGAGACGTCTGAGGGGGGATAGGATTGAAGTCTATAAAATTATGCATGGGGTAGAAAATGTTGACAGAGAGAAATTTTTCTCTCTTTCTCACAATACTAGAACCAGGGGGCATTCATTGAAAATGCTGGGGCGGGGGGGGGGGGAGAATTAGGACTAATAAAAGGAAACATTTCTTCACGCAACGTGTGATTGGTGTTTGGAATATGCTGCCACAGGAGGTGGTGATGGCCACTAACCTGGATAGCTTTAAAAAGGGCTTGGACAGATTTATGGAGGAGAAGTCGATCTATGGCTACCAATCTTGATCCTCCTTGATCTGAGATTGCAAATGCCTTAGCAGACCAGGTGATCGGGAGCAGCAGCAGCAGAAGGCCATTGCTTTCACATCCTGCACGTGAGCTCCCAAAGGCACCTGGTGGGCCACTGCGAGTAGCAGAGTGCTGGACTAGATGGACTCTGGTCTGATCCAGCAGGCTAGTTCTTATGTTCTTATGTTCTTATATACGTATCCTGAATTTTCTGTTTCTCAAACAGAATTTAAGAGACTACAAGTTTGAATCAGAACAGATGTTAAGCAAGTGTCAAATTTTATTTTTTTCATTTCTAACAATGAATATTAATTTTATGAGAATAAAAAATGAGGGGGGGAAATAAAGGGTTCTCAAAGGGCACAGCTTCACGGGAGAGAGCAGGAAACACAACGCTCTTTTCTAAAACTTCCCTTTCTCCCTGCTGACCTTCCTCTGGGAGTTTCCGAAACTTCTGCAAGGCATGTGTCAGCAGAGAAATACTTTTCACTCATCAGATCAATGAATGGGAACAGATTGGAGGCGAAGGCCGGGTAGTTCCCGGATAACAACAGCTGCAAGGAGGGAGTGGGGGGAGGAGGGAGAGTGAGGAATTAAATGTTAAAAAACAAGTTAAAAAAGAAACAGCCTCCAACTCGCGGCTGGAGAAAGGGATACAAACACAAAGCAAAGCACTGAAAACATTCCCCAAAAGGGTTTCGGTGTTTACTTGCGCATTGGCTGAGAAATAAAACCGAAGAAAGGAAATTAAAAAGCACGGGGAAGGCTGATAATTGCAAACAGTCCAGCTTGGAGAGCCAAAGAGGTGGGGTGTTTGTTTTTTTTTAACTCAAGGAAACCAAACATGGAATACAAAACAGTGGAGAGAAAAAATGTCCGAGCCCCTTTGCTCCCCTGGGAAAGGGAGAGGGTGCCCGGTGCCCACTGCAGCCGCCTCTGTCCACGCTGAAGGCCTCACCCCCCCTCCCCTCTCTTTGAAAAGATTGCCTGCACGGCCCTCATTCAATGCCATGTTGAGGTTTTTGTCTCTCTCAAGAAAGCTCTAATAGCTTTCCTCCAAATGGAAAGGAGGCCGCCGAAGCAAACTGTGCACAAAACGCTTCTTTATTTACCGTGCGGATTAACGGCCTCTTCCTTTCCAATGCTGCCAAGGCAGTGTTCAGGGCAATCAAATCAATGCAATAATAGCACACGGAAATAGAAATAAACACCAAAAGAAGCGCAGGGGGTGGGCGGGAGAGGGGGTGGGCTCCTCCGGGGAGGATGTCCCAAAGAAGAAGAGAAGAAGAGTTTGGATTTATATCCCCCCTTTCTCTCCTGCAGGAGACTCAAAGGGGCTGACAATCTCCTTGCCCTTCCCCCCTCACAACAAACACCCTGTGAGGTAGGTGGGGCTGAGAGAGCTCCGAGAAGCTGTGACTAGCCCAAGGTCACCCAGCCGGCGTGTGTGGGAGTGTACAGGCTAATCTGAATTCCCCAGATAAGCCTCCACAGCTCAGGCGGCAGAGCTCGGAATCAAACCCGGTTCCTCCAGATTAGATACACGAGCTCTTAACCTCCTACGCCACTGCTGCTCCCAGGCAAAAAGGGTGATAGCGGAGCCAAAAGTGATTCCATTCCACTTCTGGATTTGTTCTGAATAAAGATTAAACAATGTTTTATTTCTGTATTAGGTAGGTACCGTGTTTCCCCGAATATAAGACAGTGTCTTATATTAATTTTTGCTCCCAAAGATGCGCGATGTCTTATTTTCAGGGGATGTCTTATTTTTCTGTGTTCTGTTCCATCGGGCATGCTTCCAAACAAAAACTTTGCTACGTCTTACTTTCGGGGGATGCCTTATATTTCGCACTTCAGCAAAACTTCTACTGTGTCTTATTTTCAGGGGATGTCTTATATTCGGGGAAACAGGGTAGGAACCAACTGTATTAGATAGAAAATAGAATTTACAGTTCTCTTTTGTATCCTCTGTATTTGCGTCTGCATGGAACCTCCTTGGCTCAAGGCAGGAATCCACCCCTGCTCCACCTGAGCCTGTCCCTTGTAAAACTCCTGATGGATGCTGACAAAGGGGACCCCGGAAGAAGCACCTCGCCCTGCCTAATCTCGCCAGCAGGCAGATAAGGGGGCCGTCGTCATCAAGTTTCGTTTCCTGACCCCAAGCACCCAAGGGACTCTTTTGTGTTCTTCCCGCCAGTGCGTACGTCATCGCCTCGCCTTCCTCCAGCCGCAAAATCCAAGAAGGGGCTGCCCGTCGAACTCTGATTGGTTCCCATGTATTGCAAATGCACGATTGGTCACTGCGTGTTTTGTTAATGAATGGTGGTGGGCTGTCCTGGATTTCCCCCGGACTCCCGGCGGGAGAAAGGGCATTTAAGATGTTGTAAAGCTGCTAGGCGGCTGCAGTTGCCGTGGTGCAGAGGTGCTGACGCATAGGTCAGCATCTCAATAAAGCCTTCTTTTTATTCACTTTACTCGCTGTGTCGGGTCCCCTTTGTGTTCCCCTGCGCTGCCGAGAGCTGGGTGGTCTGGAGCTATTAAAAGTTACCAGGCAGCGCGGTAACAAGGGGAACAAACTTCTAGGGCCTTGGTGGTGAACCTTTGGCACTCCAGATATTATGGACTACAATTCCCAACAGCCTCTGCCAGCATGGCCAATTGGCCATGCTGGCAGAGGCTGATGGGAATTGAAGTCCATAACATCTGGAGTGCCAAAGGTTCGCCACCACTGTTCTAGGGTGTCACTAATTGAAGGAATCCAGGTTTGGTGCCAGACTAACTTTTCCACTAACAGAAGAGGTAACTTGTGCCAATTTCCCAGAGCCGCTAATCGCACCCGGCACCCGGGCTCTACTGATCTCCAGGAGTCCACAGTCAGTTCCCCTGGAGTAAATGGTCGCTTTGGAGGGTGGGCTGTATGGCATGCAAGGAGGGAGGGTGGGGAAGGGGTGGCTCCCTCACTCCCCTCCCTTGCATGCCACCCCTCCCTCCCTGCTGAGGCCCCTCCCCTCACCTTCCCAAACCCCTCCCTTCCCAATCACCTCCAAAATCTCTAGGTACATCCCAATCAGTGGTGGGATCCAAAAATTTTAGTAACAGGTTCCCATGGTGGTGGGATTCAAACTGTGGCGTAGTGCCAATGGGGCGGGGCACAATGGGGGCGTGGCCGGGCATTCTGGGGCGGGGCATTGCTGGGCAGGGCTGTGGCAAGGATGCAGCCGCTGCGCCGGTCATTGGGCGGGAAACGAATGCACGCAGGCGCAGGTTGCCACGCACGCCGGTGCACCTCCTGCTAGACTGCTTCAAGTTCTGCGCACTACTGCTGAGAGGAGGGGCGTAACTAAGGCAAAAATCACGTGGCAAAATCACCCATTAGTAACCCTCTCTCGGCACACACAAATAATTAGTAACCTACTCTCGGGAACTTGTGAGAACCTGATGGATCCCACCTCTGATCCCAATACACAGCTGGCAATACACAGCTGGCAAGTTCCCCCTTCCTGTGGCTGATGCAATGGCTGCTGGGCCTCCATTGGGAACCCCCTGGAGCTTTCTGTGGCCGGGGTCTGAGGAGAGGGAGCCCCACAAATCTGTGACATCACTTCCAGCTGAGCAGCCGGCAGTGAGGTCACCTTCTCCGTGATGCTGCAGGAATTCCTAGAGCACAGGTGTCAAACTCACGGCCCTCCAGATGTTATGGACTACAGTTCCCATCATCCCCTGCCAGCATGCTAACATCTGGAGGGCTGCGAGTTTGACACCTATGTCCTAGACTGGAGCATTGTGGAGGCACTGATGACATTTTTGGAGTCCCTCAATGCATCCCGTACACTGTTCTTTGTTTAGAGGTAGGACAGCATCTTGTAGAATCTAGAGCAGTGGTGGCGAACCTTTTCGAGACCGAGTGCCCAAACTGCAACCCAAAACCCACTTATTTATCGCAAAGTGCCAACACGGCAATTTAACCTGAATACTGAGGTTTTAGTTTAGAAAAAACAGTTGGCTCCAAGGCGTGCGTTACTCGGGAGTAAGCTTGGTGGTAGTCAGTGGCTTTGCTTTGAAGCAACCATGCAACTCTTCCAATGGGTGAATCACGACCCTAGGAGGGTTTACTCAGAAGCAAGCCCCATTGCCAGCAACCGAGCTTCCTCCCAGGTAAAGGATCATGCTTTAGTTCTTCCCATGAAAATCAGTGGGATTTAACAGCACTTATCAGGGTTACCTACACTGCTTCCCCCAAACTTGGTCTTAGGTTTAATGCTAATAATCAAGCCCAACGGCCTAGGCCAGTCTAGATGTGTGGGGGGGGGGAGGAGGAGGTGACTCTGTTTGTGCGTGCCCACAGAGAGGGCTCTGAGCGCCACCTCTGGCAACTGTGCCATAGGTTCGCCACCACTGATCTAGAGCCTGGGTCGCAACCTTTAAATTTTGGCTGCGCCTTTGCTTCCACTCAAAACCTCACGGTTTGACTTTGCTTGCAACGCGCAACCTTCAAACTTCTGATTGGTGGTCTTGCATTGAAGCTGAGATTTCATCCCTGGGTTTTGCATGGGATTCCTTGCTCATGCTTACTGCTTCGGAAGTATTCCAACAATTAGAAGGCAGATTGTTTGAGCTGGGGTATCAATTCCTCATGAGTAAGGCACAGAGTTCCTGTTCCCCCTTATATTTTGGGTTCTTCCCCAGTGATGGGATTCGGCCGGGTCGCACCACTTCGGCAAAACCAGTTGTTAAAATGGTGCTTGTAAACAACCAGTTGTTAAATTATTTGTTAAATCATTTGAATCCCCCAAGATTTTGTTCTGCTATTTATTTGGATCAACTACTTATTCATAACCAAAGATGGGTTCTGACACGAGCAAGATGCATCGCCTTTCTGTCTCCATTGCTTCGAGGTCATTTTTTAGAAACCTCACGACATGAACGGTGTTGCTCTTTCTGCCCATCGGTAATCGACTCCCTTGATCACACCTTGCTTTTCTGTCCTAGATACAATAATATTAGACCTGATTTTGCTGCAGTTGGGTTGGAGATGTAAAATGTAAAAATGATCAATCGGTTTAATATGATTGAAGTCTATAAAATTATTTGACGTCTATAAAATTATTTAATATGATTGCAGTCTATAAAATTATGCATGGAGTAGAAAATGTCGACAGAGAGAAATTTTTCTCTCTTTCTCACAATACTAGAACCAGGGGGCATCCATTGAAAATGCTGGGGGGAAGAATTAGGACTAATAAAAGGAAACACTTCTTCATGCAACGTGTGATTGGTGTTTGGAATATGCTGCCACAGGAGGTGGTGATGGCCACTAACCTGGATAGCTTTAAAAGGGGCTTGGACAGATTTATGGAGGAGAAGTCGATCTATGGCTACCAATCTTGATCCTCCTTGATCTCAGATTGCAAATGCCTTAGCAGACCCGGTGCTCGGGAGCAACAGCCGCAGAAGGCCCTTGCTTTCACCTCCTGCATGTGAGCTCCCAAAGGCACCTGGTGGGCCACTGCGAGTAGCAGAGAGCTGGACTAGATGGACTCTGGTCTGATCCAGCTGGCTTGTTCTTATGTTCTTATGTTCTAATAGCTTACAAGTTGAGGTATCTGAAGCGGTCGCTAAATTGCTTTTGAAAGTTTTGTGCATCCACAAATAACTTTTAATGTTTTGGCCACGTTTAACCTTGTATTATATCTCAGTGGTTGCTTTTCATTCTTTCTGTAAATCCCAAATAAAGGTTACTCATGTCACTCATGGTCACTCAACCAGAAAAGATGTTGCCGCGTTCGCACAGATGTCTGCCCCATTTATCCATTCTGCTGTTCCTTGGAGCAAAGTTGGAAACTGGAGCATGGATTGAGGGAAAAGATGGTTACAGTGGAAATCCTCAGAGAGGTACCTGGTTTGCGGTAAGAGACAGCTGTCAGATTTTGATCATTCCTGAATGGTAGTCATGTCAGCAAAATAAAACAAGTGTGACTGTTGTGAGTTTTCTTGGCTGTGTGACTGGGGTCTGGTGGCCACACAGCCCAGAAAACCCACAACAGTCAGTTGATTCCAGGTGTGCAAGTCTTAGACCAGTGATGGCGAACCTTTTCAAGACCGAGGGCCCAAATTGCAACCCCAAACCCACCCTTATTTATCGCAAAGTGCCATAATGGCAATTTAACCTGAATACTGAGGTTTTCGTTTAGAAAAAATGGTTGGCTCCGAGGCGTGCTTTACTTGGGAGTAAGCTTGGTGGTAGTCTGCTTTGAAGCAACTTGTGCAACGCTTCAAATGGGTAAATCACGACCCTAGAAGGGTTTACTCAGAAGCAAGCCCCATTGCCAGCAACCGAGCTTACTCCCAGGTAAAGGATCATGCTTTAGTTCTTCCCATGAAAATCAGTGGGGTTTAACAGTGCTTATCAGGGTTACCTACACTTCTTCCCCCAAACTTGGTTTTAGGTTTAATGCTAATAATCGAGCCCAACGGCCTAGGCCAGTCTAGATGTGTGTGTGGGGGGGGGGGGGAGGTGACTCTGTTTGTGCATGCCCACAGAGAGGGCTCTGAGTGCCACCCGTGCCATAGGTTCGCCACCACTGTCTTAGACAGTCTTTCGGCCAAGTCCTCATTGCTTAAAAATGGCATCCAGGGAGAAGAAGAGAACCCGGACTGGACCCAGCAATGATACCAGGACTCATAAATCCAGCAAGGCGAAGAAACAGATAAGGATTGACCCCTTTCTCTCTTCCACAGAGCAGTGACGTACCGCCCACGGGGACAGGTGGGCACAACGGTGGGGGGGGGGCAAAATCACCCCCCACCTCCATCCCCCTTTGCGCTGACCTGGCTCAGAAGAGCTGGGTCGGTGCGGTGGGGAGCACTAAAGACACAGCTGGCCTGCAGCCAGGAATCAACCATCCCAGCCACCTCCTTCCCTCAGGTCCTCGGGGGCGGGCCTCGGGGGCACTGCCGGCCAGCTGTCGTGCCCATCCAAGTTGCCCCGCCCCCGAACGCAAGGGGTATGGGGGCCGCCTGGAGCAGGTGTTGTCCCCGGGTGCCATTTCCCATGGACAGGAGCAGCAACGGTGTAGGAGGTTAAGAGCTCGTGTATCTAATCTGGAGGAACCGGGTTTGATTCCCAGCTCCGCCGCCTGAGCTGTGGAGGCTTATCTGGCGAACCAGATTAGCCTGTACACTCCCACACACACCAGCTGGGTGACCTTGGGCTAGTTACAGTTCTTCTGAGCTCTCTCAGCCCCACCTACCTCGCAGGGTGTTTGTTGGGGGGGAGGGGCAAGGAGATTGTAAGCCCCTTTGAGTCTCCTACACGAGAGAAAGGGAGGATATAAATCCAAATTCTTCTTCTTCTTCTTCTTCTTCTTCTTCTTCCTCTTCCTCTTCCTCTTCTTCCTTCTTCTATTGTTTTCTGAAACACTTTAAAACAGAGAGACACAAATTGAGGCTGCAGTTGTAGCACCGGGCTGATGAAAAAAAAACCCTATTCTCAGGCAACCCAGTTGCTGTGCGGTTTGGCATTTCTCTAGGGGCTGCGGCCAGCCTGGAAGCTGTAGCTCCCCTCCCCAAGAGTTGCCAAGCAACCTCAGCGATGGACATCAACAGACGCAGGCAGTGTGTTTTCTACCCGTCCAAGCAGGCCGCGGCACTTTAAGCCACGCCAGCTGCTCCTCTCCCTCTCCAGAAAGATGCCGGCGAACTGGGGCAAAGAAATCGGGGGGGTGTTCTATGAAGGCCTCCGAAAGTATAACTAGCAGCAGCAGAAGCAAGCCTTTATTGGCACAGACAACAGTACAACAATAGTAAACAAACTGGTTAAAAAACATATACGATACAGGAAATAAATGTTAAGTGGAAGGAAATCTACTGGCGTTTGGTAATTTCCAGGAGAAAGTCTGCCACTATCATACAGAGAGAAGGATCAGGGTTGTCCAGCAAGTCGTGTAATCTAATTAAATCGGGGAGATGGGGTAAATGTAAAGGAGTAAGATTCACATACTTGGATCTGATTTCCTTGAATCTAAGACAGTGAAGTAATTGGTGGGCCAGAGATTCAACTGAGCCATCGGTACACGGGCACAATCTATTAGCCTTTTCTGGCTTGTTAAATCTGCCATGTAACAAGGCAGAAGGCGTAACATTAAACCTGGCGAGCATTATGGCTCTCCTTTGAACAGGGCTTATTAAGCAATACAGGTACTGTGCCAAGTGGCCTTGTTCAAATGGGAGAGAAAAATACAGGGGGGAGCATGGTTTTTTTGGCTGCAGTGATTAGGGTAGAGAACTCTTTATCAGGCCTCCAAAAGGAGTTTCTTACACCCGTGAAACATGGACTAATTACAAAACTGAGAAAGAAAGATGCATCAATGTTGAAGTCTGCTGGGTGACCTCGGGCCAGTACAGTTCTCTCAGAATTCTCCCAGCCCCACCTACCTCGCAAGGGCTCTGTCTTGGGGAGAGGAAGGGAAGGAGTTTGTAGGCCCCTTTTAGACTCCTTAAGGTTGAGAAAAGTGGGTATAAATCCAAACTATGTGATGATGTTATTATTGAGGATTGTAAAGTTTTGTTATGTTGTTAGGATACTTTGATACTATCATATTAAGAACTATTATGATGTGGATTATGTTTTGTTATGAGGGCTTGTTATAATATGTTATGTTGGTTACGCTTGAGTATTGTTGATATTGAAATATTGTCCATGGTTTATTGATTTGTGTTGATTGCTGATGTTATGACTATTGTTATATATATTGTATTATGTCGTTGTGCACCGCCCTGAGCCCATTTGGGGGAGGGCGGCATAGAAATTAAACATTCCATTCCATATCTGAGAATCCAACCCAAAGGGAATGATCAGTGAATGCGCAGGAGACCCCAAGTGCATAAATGGCCAGAGGAACGCCCCCCCACCCCGGATATTTGGAATCTCTTTATGCCAAATGAAGAAGAAGAGTTTGGATTTATATCCCCCCCTTTCTCTCCTTGTAGGAGACTCAAAGGGGTTTACAATCTCCTTGCCCTTCCCCGCTCACAACAAACACCCTGTGAGGTAGGTGGGGCTGAGAGAGCTCCAAAGAGCTGTGACTAGCCCAAGGTCACCCAGCTGGCGTGTGTGGGAGTGTACAGGCTAATCTGAATTCCCCAGATAAGCATCCACAGCTCAGGCGGCAGAGCTGGGAATCAAACCCGGTTCCTCCAGATTAGATACACGAGCTCTTAACCTCCTACGCCACTGCTGCTCCTGAGCAATGAGCAATCATATTAATTCACAAAGGATTTTTCTTCTAGCAACTAATGGCAACTCTTCTAGACAAAAAACGTTTTGGATGAGGTCTGACTGGTTGTGGTGGGAAATGGGGTTTTCAAGAGAAATTCAAGACACAGTACTAGAACCAGGGGACATGCATTGAAAATGTCGGAGGGAAGAATTAGGACTGATAAAAGGAAACACTTCTTCACGCAACATGTGATCGGTGTTTGGAATATGCTGCCACAGGAGGTGGTGATGGCCACTAACCTGGATAGCTTTAAAAAGGGCTTGGACAGATTTATGGAGGAGAAGTCGATCTATGGCTTCCAATCTTGATCCTTCTTGATCTGAGATTGCAAATGCCGTAGCAGAGCTTTCGAAAGGCATAAGAACAAACCAACTGCAGAGCGTTGTCCTCCCTGATTGTAACCATTATTGTATTTTGAAAAACCCTGACCTGCCTTTAACAGCCGTGAAGTTTAACGAGGCCAGTTTGGTTAATTATCTAGAATCTGGCTAGCTGTTATATTTATATTTAGATTACATTGCCGTGCCGTTCTAACTTATGTTTATATATATTACTCCAATGGGAGAATGTAAACAATTTTTCCAAAACATTTGGTTACTGTTTGTAAAATTATAAAATTATTTTGGTTACTTAAAAGTAAATTGCTACTCCAGTGGGAGAACTAATTTTTTGAAGTCATTATTGTAGCCTGTTGGTACAAGTTTTCTTCATTTTCACTCAGTATGCAACACTCAGCCATGCTCACAATCAATGTGGAATTCTGTCACACCAGACTCTGATGCCCAAATTAGAAGCCATATTCATTCCTCAAGCAAGAAACACGCATTGCCTTGATTTAGTCGGGTCTCGGAGCCATCTCAAATAGACGGGCTTCTTGAAATAGTGGTGTAAATTTAGACAGGCTCGCAAATGTCTTGCTGAGGGGGATTCATTTTCTCTAGCTGCTCCCCGTTGCTTTCTCGACGGCCTGGCTTCGGTATTCTTTCTTCACTCAATCAGAGAGTCGAGAACCTGGAATTACGCCATACCCCCAGGCCATGCCCCCAGCCTCAGTGCTTATAAAAGCAGCTCACGGAGGATGGCAGTCCCTTCTGCTCCCCGCAGGGGAGGGCAGAAGAGACTGTCGGCTGCTGGCTGGGAGCCAGGAGGGGGGCAAAGCTGGGGGGTGTCCTTGGGCTTCCTTGACTCCGCCCATGTCGATGATGACATGGGCGGGGTCAAGGAAGCCCAACGCCTTGTCATCTTCCCAGTCACATGGGGGCCAATTTGGGGGGGGCAGGTGACCAGATTACTGGCGCCCGGAGACAGAGGGTACCCCTTGTCCCTAGGCAAATATGCCACTGCAATCATTCCACATTGTGCCACAGAGAGAAACACATGCTACCAAGACATGCCTCTGAAGATGCTAGCCACAAATGCTGGAGAAACATTAGAAGCAAAAACTACCAGACCATGGCCACACAGCTCAAAAAACCCACACCAGCCAACTGTCACAAGTTTGATTCTCAATCAAAATCAGTGTATTGCCAGCAATTCTCAATCAAAATCAGTGTATTGCCAGCATCTCAACAGAATGATTAATCTTCCTGTTTATGTTTTTGTTTTAAAAATGTCTACATGCACCCTCTGTCAAAATGGCTTGCAAAATATAAAAGCAAACATAAAATGAAGCATAATTCAAAACCTAAGCAACCATAAATGCAAAAAAGAAAAAAAACAATAAAATTTCCATCTCAGAAAAAAATCTTGCTCTGCCAGCCAGCGTGGTTTAGTGGTTAAGAGCAGTGGACTTTAATCTGGAGAACCAGGTTTGATTCCCCACTCCTCCATGTGAGCAGCAGAGTCTTATCTGGTCGACTGGATTTGTTTCCCTGCTCCTCCACATGAAGCCTGCTGGGTGACCTTGGGTCAGCCACAGTTCTCTCAGAACTCTCTCAACTCCACCTACCTCACAATGTATCTGTTGTGGGCAGAGGGGGGATCCAGCAGGTTCTCACAAGTTCCCGAGAGTAGGTTACTAATTATTTGTGTGTGCCGAGAGGGGGTTACTAATGGGTGATTTTGCCACGTGATTTTTGCCTTAGTTACGCCCCTCCTCTCAGCAGTAGTGCGCAGAACTTGAAGCAGTCTAGCAGGAGGCGCACCGGCATGCGTGGCAGCCTGCGCCTGCGTGCATTTGTTTCCCGCCCAAGAACCGGTGCAGCAGCTGCGTCCTTGCCACAGCCCCGCCCAGGAATGCCCTGCCCCCGGAATGCCCGGCCACGCCCCCATCGTGCCTCGCCCAGCCCCATTGGTGCTACGCCACAGTTTGAATCCCACCACCATGGGAACCTGTTACTAAAATTTTTGGATCCCACCACTGGTTGTGGGGAGAGGAAAGGAAAGGTGATTGCAAGCCACCTTTCAGTCTCCCTTCAGGAAAGAAAGACTGGGTACAAATCCAAATCCCACCGCCGCCAATTTTGCTCCTTCTCCACAAGAAACTGGGAATTGATGGTCTAAGGCAGCGAAAACTATCTTGGTTTGGAAGAATAGCGGTGATTAAAATGAATGTCTTGCCAAAATTAAACTTTTTGTTTCAGATGTTTACGGATATTTATTCCAGACCAAACAGTAAGGAACTGGCAATCATACATAAATACATTCATTCGGAATCATGAAAAGCCAGGAACTGGATTTAACATCCTGCAAGATGGAAAGGAGAGGAGGAGGCCTCGCTATTCCGAATATCAAGCTTTATTATCTGGCAGCTGGCCTGGTTTGGATTACAGATCGGATTAAAAACCAAAGACAGGATAACTAAATTAGAGAAATACAATCTGAAAACCAGTATGCAGAATTACATATGGCCAGAAAAGCTATCATATTTGACAGAAACATCCCAGAAATGTATTTGGTCATTGACCGTAAATAAAGACTTCCTCTTCTTCTACCATAAAGAAAACCAAGAAATGGATTTGGATTGATGTAATTAATGCTTTGGAATGAAATACAGGTATGCAACCATTAAGCATCAGTGAGAGTCTGACTGATTTTACATATAATCTTATTTTTTAGGCTGTGACTTTGTAATTTTTTTATATGCCAATAAAGGCTTTGCATGCATGAAATGATTTGGAATGATTTGGAATCCTCTTTGGAATGTGGATAAAGACACACCAACCCCACCGTTGTAGAGGTGTAGCTGGGCCAAACTGCGTCCGGTGCGCAGTGTGTTTTTCCTGCCCCCCTCCCCCCATGGCCCCACGCTAAAAACTGCCTGAGGAACTATACTTCCCAGTTCCTCAGGCTGTTTTTGAGCCTGAACTGTAAAGAGGCCGCTTTTTTCAGCCTGAAAAAGTACTAGAAAAAGAAAAGGAACTAAGGTAAATGTGGGAAGGGGCGTGGGGGCTGCGTGGGGGAGCGTAGGGGGCGCAAAGAAAGGGGGAGGGCCTGGGGGTGATTTTCTGGTCCCCGAGGCTGCAGCCTATGCGCCAATGCACCCCCCTTCCCCTTGCCGCTCCGCCACTGCACCGTTGTATCATGATCCCACACTTCCTCCGAGGAGGCAGGACACATGATTTTTCCTTTCATATGTGTCATTTTTGCGACATGTGCTGCCAACTCTGGGTTGGGAAAATGGTGGGTTTTCAAGGGTGGAACCTGGGGAGGGCAGGTTTAGAAGGGGGGGCAGTGGGCTCTAATGGCATAGAGTTCACGCTCCAAACCTGCCATGTCTTCCAGGGGAATTACCAGCCCATCGTATGTCCGCTTCTGGTAGGACACTTTCCTGCTTCTCGCCACTTAGCTGGGCGGTAAAAGGAAACTGGCCAGCAAAACGAGGGGGGTGCAGAAATGACTTCATTGCAGCGGGGGGGGGACATTCTAGCTTTGCTCAAAACCCACCGACGCTACTGCTTGATGATGTCACTTCCAGTTACCCCAGAAGTTGCATCAACAGAAGTTGCATCACCATCTTCAGAGGTGTCTCACAGAGGGAAGTGTTAACAGACACAGTGTGTAACAGACTTACCTTTGTGAGACACCTTCTCTCTGTGATACACCTCTGAAGATGCCAGCCACAGATGCAGGCGAAACGTTAGGAACAAGATCCACCAGACGACGGCCACACAACCCGGAAAACTCACAACAACCAGTTGAATCCGGCCGCGAAAGCCTTCGACAATACACTGCCCCTAAACGTTTCACCCCTATCTCTTGCAGGTTGCCATGGCACTCCTTAGGACAGTGGTGGCGAACCTTTGGCACTCCAGATGTTATGGAGAACAATTCCCAATTGGCCATGCTGGCCGGGGCTGATGGGAATTGTACTCCATAACATCTGGAGTGCCAAAGGTTCGCCACCATGGCCTTAGGAGATGACTTCTGTGTTCTGCAAATGAGAGAGAGTTCATTGGTGTTGATATCCGAGTGTGAGACTTGAACTCAGGTCTTCCAGGTCCCCGTCTGAGCCCCCGCAACACATGGAATCCTCAGAATGGTCAACTCTCTTACAAGCAATCTGTGCCCCACCCCCCACCCCGAGCAAAGGATGAATCTGAACTAGTATTGCCAGGTGTCCCCCCCCCCCGACACCTACAGCCGACCCCTCTCTCTCCTATGCCTCTCCAAAAACACGCTCCAAGAGCAAAGCTCCAGCGGCCAGCATTACACCTGCCCTTCTTGAAAAGCATCAGTCACCCAACAGCAGAAGCACAGGAAATCAATACACCTAAAATTAGATTGAATGCCTGCCTGCCTGCCATCATCTTGCAAATGGCAAACCCTCCCTCCAGCTGGGGCAGCGAGAGAAACAAAGGACAAGTTGAAAAACCTGCTGAGTTTGGGTGGTGTTTGGGCCAAATTTCATTCATTCATTCATTCATTCATTCATTCATTCATTCATTCAGGGGCTGATGGGAATTGTAGTCCATGAACATCTGGAGTGCCATAGGTTCGCCACCACAGATCGATCGATAGATCTACCTACCTACCGACCGACCGACCCACCCACCCACCCTCTATCTATCCATCCTCTATCCATCCATCCATCTCTATCCATCTCTATCCATCTCTATCCATCCATCCATCCATCCATCCATCTGTCCATCCATCCATATGTCTTATATTAATTTTTGCTCCCAAAGATGCGCTATGTTTTATTTTCAGGGGATGTCTTATTTTTCTGTGTTCCGTTCATCAGGCATGCTTCCAAACAAAAACTTTACTACGTCTTACTTTCGGGGGATGCCTTATATTTCGCACTTCAGCAGAACCTCTACTACGTCTTATTTTCAGGGGATGTCTTATATTCGAGGAAACAGAGTAGGTGCGAATAGGCTGCATCCCACCTCTGGATGCGGGACCCGGACTGCACTCGCCGGTTCCGGGTGGTGAACCTGGGCACTGGCTCCGGACAGTAGACCTGAGTGCCGGTGTGTACGCGTGTGTGTGCTTTGTGTGTGTGTCTGGAAAATTCAGAGTTTGCCCCCCCCCGGGGCTCCATTTTCCCTAGATATGCCTCTGGTGGAGTGCAATCCCCAAAGAGCAGTGCGCCATCTTTGAAGATTGAAAAAGCAGCAGATGCAACAGAGGACACACTGGCGGTATCGAGCCCCGCTCTGTTACCTCCTTGGTTCTTGGATTAAACTTTCCTGCAGCTTGCGGGCATGCCAACGGGCAACAAAGAGGCGGAGGGAATAATTTCCAAAAGAAACTTTGCAGGGCCAAAGCAAGCCCCTCGCCTTTCAACGCTGCGGAGGCAGAGAGACAGCTAGGGTTTCTTTCTCCTCTCCATCCCTGGCTCCTTCCAAGTGTCCCATAGGTGGGGAACATAATGGGAACAGTGGTTCTTTGTTCCACGGGGCAGCCCAGAACTGTGACTCAGCAACTGGCAAGAGCATAAGCATAAGCATTTACTGTCATTGTGCACGCACAACGAAATTTACAGCAGCATTCCTCGATGCACACAATTTCAGGCTCAAACCCCATCCTCACTTTCCCCTTCCTCCACCCATCCCTACACAGCCCCAAACACATCAACACGAAGCCGCGGAGTTTAGCATCGCCACAGCTCTAGAGTAGAAGCTGTCTCTAAGCCTCTTTGTCCTCGTTTTGACAGACCTGTATCGTCTGCCGGATGGTGACAGTTCAAAAAGAGAGTGTGCTGGAGGAGACAGGTCTCTCAGAATATTTTGGGCTTTCTTTAGGCTTCGGGAATTATAGAGTTCTTCCAAAGAGGGAAGAGGGCAGCCGATAATCCTCTGAGCAGTAGTGATCACCCTTTGGAGCGCCTTCCTATCCGCCACTGTGCAACTGGAGAACCATACACAGATGCAGTCGGTTAAGACACTCTCTATAGCACAGCGGTAAAAGGACACCAGGAGTTTTCCATTCAGAGGTGAAGCAACTGAGGCCCCCCTTGGAACCCACGGGGTGGATATCCCAGGGCTGGCCCGAGCGGTTTGCAAAGAGCAGCACTTCCCAATCCCACGTTTGCTGTGATACACCTTTTTTAAAAAAAAATCGGCTCACACCTGAAGTGTTTTGTCTTTAGAACATGATTCTAGTCAATTATAGGAGCCACGTGGCGTAGTGGTTAAGTGCTTGCACTGCCACTCACATGGTCAGGAGTTCGAGCCCCCTGTGGGCCAGATATCCTGGCAGCTGGTTCGTGGTCAACTCATCCATCCATCCATTTCTTGGTCGGTAAATGAGTACCTAGCTCAGTGATGGCAAACCTTTTTGAGACCGAGTGCCCAAATTGCAATCCAAAACCCACTTATTTATCACAAAGTGCCAAAACAGCAATTTAACCTGAATACTGAGGTTTTCGTTTAGAAAAAAACAGTTGGCTCCGAGGCGTGTGTTACTCGGGAGTAAGCTTGGTGGTAGTCGGTGGCTTTGCTTTGAAGCAACTGTGCAACTCTTCCAATGGGTGAATCACGACCCTAAGAGGGTTTACTCAGAAGCAAGCTACATTGCCAGCAACTGAGCTTACTCCCAGGTAAAGGATTGCACTTTAATTCTTCACATCAATATCAGTGGGGTTTAACAGCGCTTAACAGGGTTACCTACACTGCTTCCCCAAAACTAGGTCTTAGGTTTAATGCTGATAATCGAGCCCAGCAGCCCAGGCCAGCCTAGATATGTGGGAGGGGGGCACTTGTAGTCATCCCCGCAGGGTCGTCGCTAAGGAAGAGGCGAGACGCGGAGGTTTCATCTGGTGGAGAGCGCCAGCAGCGGGAGCGCGGGTGTCCGTGTTCCTAGCGACTCTGCCGCATGCTGGTTCCTGGCACCTTTTATTATGATTCTAGCGGGGGCGTGTAGAAGGGCGGAACAGGGGGAAATCCGGGAGAGCGGGAGAGCGGGAGACTGAGAGATCATCATGTGATGCATGATCTCACCTGGCTGCTTCACGTCGCGGAGAGGGAGCATCAGCGTCTGGGCCTAATCCTCACCTGGGGGGCAAAGACCATTGTCCCTTTGTCTGGGGACACCGGTGGTTGGTGAGCCAGGGTAGTTCATGACCCCGTGACTCATTCGGGGGTGAGGAGTGGGGAGCGCTGGTGCGACCAGAAGACCGTAGGAGCGCCGGTGTGCGCCAGCGCCTACTCTTATGAAGTGCTGCTGGGTCAGCAGCTCTATCCCTACATCTCCTCTTTTACATTTAGAAGGGGAGGCCAATTGTTAGGGGCTTATTTAAAGGGACGGCTTCACCTCCTACCGCCGCTTTGGCCAAGCTGGCTGAGCTGTTTGTGCGGCAACATTGTAGAACTTGGTTGGCGATGTAAGGGAAAGTCAAAAGGGTTTCTTGCACACGTTAAGCAGGCAAAAGAAATAGATAATGTCATCGAAGCAAGGCAAACTCCAATAATAAAGCATACAATCAAACCAATGCAGAATTGAACAGTAGTACAGTATCTGGCAACTCATGCACTTTCATATGGATCAACACTGACAAACAATCAATAGGCTTTTACGTATCGATTATTAGGAATTGGTGGACTTCCGCAAAGGCACAGTCAGAGCGGGCAAATGATAACTTGGTGTTACAGGAAATAAGTCGGGGGATTCCCCACAAAGAAATTAGCTGAGGGAAGCATAATTTCCGCTATGGCATACAAACCCGCCTATTAGAGCCGCCGCCGCAAGGGGGCAATGGCGAATAAGAGCCAAGGGGCTGGCGGTCGCAAGTGGAAGCTTCGAGGGGTGGAGCCTGGAGGCAGGAGGGCGATGGTGAAGGGCGGCAGCAAAAGAGTTCCGCAGACGAGCGGATGCAACAAACAACAAATAACATAACTTCTAAGGTTAAAGCATGCAATAACTTCCATGATCAGCTGGGTTACAGTGCACTCAATAATTTCGCTTTGGAGGTCGCGTCTCCAAAGGGGCACTTCATCCTCGCGTAGATGGAAACAATAAACATAGCTAAAACAATACCAGAGGCTAGTGGGATGAAAGGGAAAAGGGCAGCTCCATGGCTGCATGTTAATTGTCCAATGCACGGTTTCTTGCTGTTTGGCCACCAAAGCTGCTTTAGAGCCGATGGGTGGTAGGAGTCCATGGATTTCCCTCAAGAACGTAGAGAGAGAGCTACTGGATAGTCTCTTTAGCATTGCGTAAAGTTCAGTTTAAATCTCACGAGCAAGGAATGCGAAGGCATGTTCCTCGCATAACAATCAGGTGGCTGGAAACAGCCGGAGAGTTCCAAAGGTTAACCTATCAGGAATGTTCCTGGCTGCAACTTCTCAAAAGCCTACTAGCTCCAGGGGCTGCAGGGCGGCAGAGAGTAAAGATGGCTGTAGATGAGAGGAGCAGCCACTATCACAGCTGTCCAAACCTCTGAGCCATAGCTGGCTCCCAGGCAGAAGCGATCAAAACGTTGGTGGCGGCATGCCGAGTACTCCCAGATGTTGGTCTGGTCAAAGCTCATCAGGGTGGGCCGACTCGCCACCCGGCAGGGAAGGCAGCAGAGCAGAAGCAGAGAATGGTGACCGCCGAGTTGCTGGTGATGATCGCTTGAGATGGCCACACAGAGACCCCTCGGGTGTCTCGAGGGATAGCCTTGCTTAGCATGGCAGCCTCTCGAAGCTTGGCTGGTGGGTTGCCTCTGACATCCCCTACAGGTCATCCGGTCTTTGGACCGATCCGGGCGTCGTCCGGGGCCTGCATCTCCCTGTTGGGAGCTCTTGGTGGGATCCTCCAGAAGGAGATCTGTTCCATCTCTGGGATAGGATTGGTTTCTCTCCTATGGCGCCATTCCATGGGCTGGCCGGTCGTCATGGCGAAGTACAGGGTCCTACAGGGGACCTGTAGGAAGAAGCGACTGGAAACACACCCCTTCCCCAGCAGGTTATGGGGGAGGGGGCGAGGTCCCCGCCAGGCTTCGGTTCTGGCCCCGATGCATGGAGGTGGGAGCTCAAGATCGGTTTTTTGTTTGAGTTAGAGTTTCAATATAAGAAACTTTATTTTTGCAGCCTGCGTTGAAGGTTGCTTTTAATGCAATCTACTGGGGGCAGAGGGTGATGCATCCCTGATGGGAAGCTGGCTTCAGGAGTGTCAGTGTGGGTGTTGGCCAAAAGCCGGAGGGTCCAAGCCTCCTGAGGGAGTGAGGGGCTAGCTGGACCCCGAGGGAATCTGTGGGTGTGCATGCTTAATTTGGTAAACACAAAAGAGGGCTTGATGCGCTTTTGGGGTGATGGATGCGCTCGGGGAGACAAAAAGCAGTTGAATGCGATTAGGGGCCAATTCACTCACACACAAAGGAGTGAGGGTCCTTTCTTTGCAGGAAAAATGTACTTACCGCGGTGACCTTGCGTAGTTAACTTAGAAGCTGGAATGGTGCTGGAATTTTTTTTTTTTTTTTTGTAATCCCGAGGTGAGTCTTGGGGAGATGCTGCCCGCTTGAGACCCGCTTCCTCTAAGGGGCAGCTTTGGTCGGCGCCAGGCCTGCATGCTTGAGGTCCCTTACAGCTGCCCTGGCGGCCCCAGCTTTGGTACCACCCACCCAGATCATGAGTGGGATCTGTGTCTGCAGCACCTCCCCCTTAATCCTGGGGCCTGGTCCTGGCTGTGCTGGCGGTACCCAGGATGAGCCCAGGTACAATCCCAGGAGGGGCCAGATAAAGGCCAATTAGCCCTCACCGCCTTTGGCTGGTTGAAAAATAGAAGGAAGGAAGCGAGGGAGGGGGAACAACTCCTGGGGGGGGGAATTTGGGGAGTGAATTCAGGAGGGCACATACAAAGGGTACGCAGAAGAAGAGAAGAAGAGAGGTTTGCGGGCTTCACCTTTACCCCTCCTGTAAGGGAGACCTTGGGCAAAGTTTGAACTCAAGCTTTCCTACCTTCACAGCTGAGGCTGTGTAAGGTAGTGGGTGAAGTTGAAGAGAGCCCCCAGGCATTGTGATCTAGCCAGGTGTTCCCCAGCGGAAGCGTGGGAGAACGAGGAAATAATTCACGGCTCCATATATAAGCATTCAGCTACTTAAAGTGGTAAATGGTGAAACCAGACAGCCAAAGAAAGGGTTCTCAGGAAAAGCTTCTAAAAAAGAATTTGAGGGTTTAACTAAGATGGAGGCGCTCGAAGCAGGCTCCACAGGCATCCCTAAGGGAACATGCACTAGCTGTAGTCCTGCTCAAGGCTGATGCTGTAATGGGTGAAACCTTTCAGGGAACTGGCACATAATCAAAAGGAGAAAAAACTTTAGTTGAGGCTTTTACAAGAGCATAGCTTAGAAGCAATGGAAAAATCCCTCTTATGGGGAGGGGAAAACTTTAAGGGTCTCTGAGAAGGGGCAAGACATACAAGAACATATATAGGCATACAGAGCAATATATAAAGTAAATGAGGAGGATTGCATCTCTGATTTGAGGTCTTGCTCTCTCTGGATCTACTTGAGTTCCTTTGCAGGCTGTGACCCTTGCTTTCCCTGAGGGGTACTGATGATTTTATGCTGCCACTGCAGAGACTTTGAGAGCTTAGGGCTTTGCACAGGCTCAGAAGGCTATGAGATCTGGTTTGAACCTTACAGCTGAGAGGGCCAAGGGGCTTCTTCTTCATGAAGGACTTTCTGGGCTTAAGGCCATTGTCGCGAGCATCTTCCCCTTTCCATGCCTCTCATTGCCCTGTAGATTGGGTGTGATGGGGCATTCTGAGGAAAGGAGCTCAAAAGCGGCAGTCCTCTTGGTTAATGTGAGGCCGGACTGGGCATAGTGGAAGAATGTTGGCGATCTCTTCCGTCAGCATTTCTTTCTGTTGCAATTCAGTGACTGTGGACTCTGCAGGGATTTTGAAATAATGTCGCCACTTTCTGGGGCACTGGCATAGTGACTTTGGGAGTTGGGAGAAGGGGCTAACAGAGCAGGAAGTATATACGTAGGCGTGAGGGAGCAAGCAGCGAGATTTAGGGATTAGCTGAACTTAGACTGACTCCGGGCTGGTGAAAGCATAGAAGGCAGTGGATGATCGGATGAACTTTGGCAGTTCAGCCAGGGATGTTTGTCCCCACACCTGGATGTGGATGGCTCCCCTGGTGCGTGGGAGTCGACTGACCCCTGGGATGATGAGCAATCCCCTGTTCAGCGGCAGAAGCTTTTGGCAAAGACCAGCCCAATGGTCTCCACGTGGGGATAGGATCACTACACTGAGCTGGGAGCAGCCGGGAGATCTCTGCTGGGAAACTCGGGGAAGGGTTTGAGGTGCGGATCTTGGTTCGAGACTGAGGGGAATGCCGGGCTGGGCCTCCCCCCCCAGCTGGGCATTGGGAGCACCCTGGTCTTAGGAGCCTCCCGCAGGTGCTAAGCCCTCTGAGGGGAGACCCCCCTCCGTCGGCCTTCACGGGCAGCCCAGCCACCTACAATCCTTCTGAAGTGTCACAGCTTGTTGCAATTGAAACACTGCGTCTCGGGGCTGGGTTCTCATGGCAGCGGAGAGGGGCTGCGGCTAGGAGGCTGGCTTGATGTGGAAGCGATCCAGCGGACGTCGGTACCGCATGACCCTTTCCAGGCAGGCTTTTAATGTAAGCAGGGGTGGAGGTTTGAGGATTCCCAGGGTTTGGCACCAGCTTGTAGTCATCCCACTTAGGATCGTGCAGCTAAGGAAGAGGCGGTAGGCAGCTGAGGTTTCCTCTCATCTGGTGAAGCGCCCTTGCTTGGGAGGCAGCCAGTGTCCGTGTTCCCTAGCGACTCTGCGGCGTGCTGGTTCCTGGCACCTTTTATTATGGGATTCTAGCTGGGCGTGTAGAAGAGAGGCAATCGAGGAGACTGAGCCCGAGAGCCGGAGACTGAGAGAGATCATCATGTGATGCATGATCTCACCTTGGCTGCCTACGTCTTGAGGAGAGGGAACATCAGCTGTCTGGAGCTCTAATCTCACCTGGGGGCAAGACCATTGTCCCTTTGTCTGGGACACCCGGTGGTTGTGAGCCAGGTAGTTCATGACCCTGTGACTCGCTCGGGGGGTGAGGAGCGTGGGGAGGCCGGTCGGCGACCGTAGGTGACTGTAGGAGCGCCGGTGTGCCAGCGCTCTACTTACGGTGCTGCTGGGTCAGCAGCTCATCCCTACAGGCACTCTGTTTGCGCGTGCCCACAGAGGAGGAGGAGGAGGAGGGGGAGGGGGAGGGGCAGGGGCAGGGGGAGGGGGAGGGGGAGGGGGAGGGGAAGGAGAAGGAGAAGGAGGAGAAGAAGAGGAGGAGGAGGAGGAGTTTGGATTTATATCCCCCCTTTCTCTCCTGCAGGAGACTCAAAGGGGCTTACAATCTCCTTGCCCTTCCCCCCTCACAACAAACACCCTGGGAGGTAGGTGGGGCTGAGAGAGCTCCCAGAAGCTGTGTCTAGCCCAAGGTCACCCAGCTGGCATGTGTGGGAGTGTACAGGCTAATCTGAATCCCCCAGAGAAGCCTCCACAGCTCAGGTGGCAGAGCTGGGAATCAAACCCGGCTCCTCCAGATTAGATACACGAGCTCTTAACCTCCTACGCCACTGCTGCTCTGAGTGCCGCCTCTGGCACCCGTGCCATAGGTTCGCCACCACTGACCTAGCTCATAGCTAGGGGGTAAAGAATAGCCAGGGAAAGCAATGGCAAACGACCCCACAAAAGAGGCTTGCCTTTGAAATCACTGCTCGCAGTGGTACCCCAGGGTACGGACACGACTGAAGGGGACACGTTACTTTTCTAGTCAAGTGGCTGTCCCTTAAATGAACCCCAGACAGATCACCACAGCCAACAAATACCTGCCTCATGGCTATGGCCTGGAGCCCCAGCTCCATCCCCAAAATCCTCAGGAATTTCCCGATCCAGTTGGCAGCCCTACCCCCTACCCCCTACCCCCTACCCCTTTTGCTGCTGCCAGAAATCCCATGTAAGACATGACCCTACCGCCAGTATCACTGCCTGTCTAGGTAGCGCAAATAGCACCTATGCTAGCTGGACATGGTACAGTCAGAAGGCTCACAATTCCATATTGTAGTTTAAATACAGAACAGTAATACATGACAACAATATTCCTTTTCTTGGCACGGTTCCTTTTCTGTGTCTATTACCAAGAGTTTCTTGTAAATTACCAAATGAAACCCCTTATAGTTCACCATGGTTGAGCACAGCCTCTTACTGAGAATACAGGAGGGCTTTTTGTTGGTTGCTTCAGCTCATATATAGTACTTTGGAAATTGGAGCTTCTGAGAAACGTTATGTTATAGGACTAGGCACTCATTTACCGACCAAGAAATGGATGGATGGCTGAGTTGACCATGAGCCAGCTGCCAGGATATCTGACCCACAGGGGGCTCGAACTCCTGACCGTGCGAGTGGCAGTGCAAGCACTTAACCACTATGCCACGTGGCTCCTATAATTGACTAGAACAGTGGTGGCGAACCTATGGCACGGGTGCCAGAGGTGGCACTCAGAGCCCTCTCTGTGGGCACGCACAGAGTCATCTCCCCCCCCACACACACACACACATCTAGACTGGCCTAGGCCGTTGGGCTCGATTATTAGCATTAAACCTAAGACCAAGTTTTGGGGAAGAAGTATAGGTAACCCTGATAAGCGCTGTTCAACCCCACTGATTTTCATGGGAAGAACTAAAGCGCGATCCTTTACCTGGGAGTAAGCTCGGTTGCTGGCAATGGGGCTTGCTTCTGAGTAAACCCTCCTAGGGTCGTGATTCACCCGTTGGAAAAGTTGCACGGTTGCTTCAAAGCAGAGCCACCAACTACCACCAAGCTTACTCCCGAGTAACGCACGCCTCGGAGCCAACAGTTTTTTCTAAACGGAAACCTCAGTATTCAGGTTAAATTGCCATGATGGCACTTTGGGATAAACAAGTGGGTTTTGGGTTGCAATTTGGGCACTCGGTCTCGAAAAGGTTCACCATCACTGTTATAGGTTCAAAGTAAAAGAACCACACACACACACACACAAACACACCAGCTAGTTTATGACATTGTAACGTCTAGTATTCATTTCAGCTTCTAATATAGAAAGATAAAAACGCATTTAGCCTCTCTCACACAGTTATAATTTCCTCCACCTCGAGGATGGCTACTCTAGCAGTGAGGAAACCCAACCTTTTGGGGGAGGGCGGTATAAAAGTGGAACAAATAAATAAATAAATAAAATAACATGGCAGTCCCGTGACCACAGTAAGGTTTCCTAAATGGGAACAGCAGTGGCATAGGAGGTTAAGAGCTCGTGTATCTAATCTGGAGGAACCGGGTTTGATTCTCCGCTCTGCCGCTTGAACTGTGGAGGCTTATCTGGGGAATTCAGATTAGCCTGTACATTCCCCCACACGCCAGCTGGGTGACCTTGGGCTAGTCACAGCTTCTCGGAGCTCTCTTAGCCCCACCTACCTCACAGGGTGTTTGCTGTGAGGGGGGAAGGGCAAGGAGATTGTAAGCCCCTTTGAGTCTCCTGCAGGAGAGAAAGGGGGGATATAAATCCAAACTCTTCTTCTTCTTCTTCTAAAGCAGACATCTTTTTTAAAAAGCAGTGCTGGGAAGTGGACGAATGAGGTCTTAGTTGCGGCTTAATTCCCATTAAAGAAGCCGTTCAAATAGTACCCCCCCCCCCCAAAAAAAATTGAACAACTTCAGGCCCACATTTGACTCCTGCAGTAAAACAACACCGGTTTTGTGGAAGCAGGTGTGAATGTATCTTGAGTGACAGAGACCGAGGCTTCCTGGAATCCAGCTCACACTGTGTTCCTGCTCCAGCCGACGCCGTAATCCATTTTTACATAAAGTCAGGGTTTTTCCATCAGCGCTGCTGTCGAAACCACACTTGCTGTTCAACCGGGGGGGGGGGGGGAGGAAAACACTCTCATTGCAAACTCATCTTTCCCTTGTCTTGTCCCTATGATTTATATGATCTCCAGAGCTTGTCGAACGAGAGCTGTGTTTTAAATAACGTGGGGTGGGAAGAGGCAGACGGCAATCTGACACTTCATTTTCTGCAGGCCCTGCTCAGATATCGCGGCCATTTGCCCTCTTTGCGGGAGAGCGGCCCTCCGTACCCAGGGCACCTGAAATGCCAGGCCGTTGTTAACATTTCAGTTTCATTCGTTCGTTCGTTCGTTCATTCAATTCATACCCCGCCCTCCCCCAAAGGGCTCAGTTTATTGCGGGGTTGAGTTTAGCACCCTATTTCTTGTGGGTGTGTGTGTGCTGTGATGATTGTGCGTGCCTTTTGCTATCCCCTAATTCAGTGATGGCGAACCTTTTCGAGACCGAGTGCCCAAATTGCAACCCAAAACTCACTTATTTATCGCAAAGTGCCAACACGGCAATTTTACCTGAATACTGAGGTTTTCGTTTAGAAAAAATGGTTGGCTCTGAGGCGTGCGTTACTCAGGAGTAAGCTTGGTGGTAATCGGTGGCTTTGCTTTGAAGCAACTGTGCAACTCTTCCAACGGGTGAATCACGACCCTAGGAGGGTTTACTCAGAAGCAAGCCCCATTGCCAGCAACCAAGCTTACTTCCAGGTAAAGGATTAGCGGCTTTTAGTTTAACAAGTTTTAACAGGATTACCTACACTGCTTCCTCAAAACTAGGTCTTAGGTTTAATGCTAATAATCAGGCCCAGCGGCCCAGGCCAGCCTAGATGTGGGTGGAGGGGGCACTCTGTTTGCGCGTGCCCACAGAGAGGGCTCTGAGTGCCACCTCTGGCACCCGTGCCATAGGTTCCCCACCACTGCCCTAATTTATGCCAGACTGTTGAGGTTTCTTAGAACTCTCTTGTGTTTTATCAGGATTCAAAACTTTTATGTAAAATACAAACAGGCTGCTCTTCCAAAGACTCTAAACAAGCGAAGTGGCATAGACTGTTTTAAAACAGCACACTATGAGTACCAGATAGGGTTGCCATCCTCCAGGTGTAGCCTGGAAATATTGCGGAACTTCAGCTGATCTTTAGAGTACAGGAATCAGTTCACAAGGGGCGTCTCAGAGCGTGGGCTCTCTAGGGCATTATTCCTTGCAGAGGTATCTTCCCTCGTCTCCCCAAACCCCACGGTTCCTAGGCTGCACCTAAAAATCTCCAGGAATCTTCCATCCTGGAGTTGGCAATCAATCAAAAGCCTGCCGAATGTTTCAAGGGTAGCCCTTTAAAAATCAACCACAAAGAAGGGCTCACTCCCCAAATAATAACAAGGCTGTTTCAGTCCATTGGACTCGGTACTGTCTTTGTTGGCTGGCAGTGGCTCTCCGGGGTCTCTGGCACCCAAGGGGGCTCCTGCCGTCCCTTGTGACTGACAGTGGACACACTTGCTATCCTCGGAGATGCCGAGGATTCACTCAGAGAACTGCAAGTAAACCGTGTGGGCCAGTGGTGGGATCCAAAAATTTTAGTAACAGGATCCCTCGCCAGCCCCCCCTCAGCAAAGGGGGCAGAGGCGTACCTAGGCAAACCTGAGCCCTGGGCAAAACCTGAGTTGGATGCCCCCCCCCATGGGCAGCCACCCCACCACGACCCCCCCCCCCATTTTTTTTTGTACCAGGTCATTTCTAAATCATCATCACATTATAGAAAATGCTCCAACTCACAAATCTGAACACAGCAACGGTGAAACACACAGGTTCTTTGATAGAGGCTGGTGAGATA